>NW_028041842.1:0-462 GCF_054177405.1 Leptonychotes weddellii
CCATCGAAATGGGAGGAGGACCAAAATGGCAGAGGAGTAGGAGACCTGGATTTAGTCTGGTCCCAGGAATTCAGCTGGATAGGGATCAAACCATTCTGAACACCTACAAACTCAACAGATCAAAGAAAAGAATAGCAACAACTCTCTGAATAGAAAAGTGACGACTTTCTGGAAGGTAGGACGTGCGGAGAAGTGAATCCGAGGTAATATTCTGGAGGATAGACGGCGGGGGAGGGGGCCTCCAGTGGCCGCTTCTGGCAAGTGATAGAACCATGGAGCACAAAATCGGAACTTTTAGAAGTTTGCTCCGCTGTGGGATGTGGCTAAGCAGGGGGCGGAACCCTCGTGGGACAGTGTGGTCTCAGGACCCTTGGTGTCACAGGAAGACTGGGGGTGCCTGAGTGCGACAGAGCTCCCAGGTATCGGAGCGGGGAAGCCGGCTGCAGAGATGGAGCCGAGGCG
>NW_028041843.1:0-462 GCF_054177405.1 Leptonychotes weddellii
GAAAGTGGGAGAATGTCTTCTCCTACAGGGTAGGGAATGATTTCCGACAGGATACAGAGGGCAATAACCACAAAGGATAAAACTGGCAAGTTAGACTTCATTAAAATGAAAACATTCTGGGGGTGCATGTGACTCTTGATCTCCAGGTCATGAGTTTGAGTCCCACGTTGGGTATAGAGATTACTTAAATAAATAAACTGAGAAAAAAATTAAAACGTTCTGCTCATCAAAAGACATCATTAAGAAAACGGACAGGCAGGGCCCCTGGGTGGCTCAGTTGGTTAAGCGTCTGCCTTCGGCTCAGGTCATGATCCCAGGGTCCTGGGATTGAGCCCCGCATCGGGCTCCCTGCTCTGCGGGAAGCCTGCTTCTCCCTCTCCCTCTCCCCCTGCTGTGTTCCCTCTCTCGCTGTGTCTCTCTCTGTCAAATAAATAAATAAAATCTTAAAAAAAAAAAAAAAGA
>NW_028041844.1:0-462 GCF_054177405.1 Leptonychotes weddellii
AATAGAATATAAGTTTAGATTGACTCTAATTTTAAAGAGAGCCTGCCAAATTTAATTTTTAAAATAAACACTGAATTGCAATCAATAGAGGTTGAATTGGGATATGGAGGGGGAAATACCTTTCCTCAGAGCTACTGACTTCAAAATTCTGGACCAAGAAGGATCTTAGAATGCAGTTCAGTTTTTTGTATTTGTATTTAGAGAGAATATACTCACAGTTTCTCAGTCCAACGGTATGCCTTCCATATATTTTCATCGATGTGAGAAATAGAATTTCCTTCGAAATTTCTGTGAAGAAACACAGTTCAGATCCTTGAATAGGTAGGAAAAGAATGAACAGAATAAGTAAAAGAAGCATTGGCAACCTTGTGGGGAATATTCAAATGCAGAAAATACCAGCGTTCTAATTTCCACAGCTATCAGCATCCCAGTTTGCGCAATTAATGAAGAGATGATGTGGGA
>NW_028041845.1:0-462 GCF_054177405.1 Leptonychotes weddellii
GGGGGTGCCTGGGTGGCTCAGTCGGTTAAGCGTCTGCCTTCAGCTCAGGTCATGATCCCAGGGTCCTGGAATTGAGCCCCGCATCGGGCTCCTTGCTCAGCAGGGAGCCTGCTTCTCCCTCTCCCACTCCCTCTGCTTGTGCTCTCTCGCTCTCTCTCTGACAAATCAATAAATAAAATCTTAATGAAAAAAGGAGTGGAAAATACTGTCTTTTAAATAAAACGTATCGGGGGCGCCTGGGTGGCTCAGTTGGTTAAGCGACTGCCTTCGGCTCAGGTCATGATCCTGGAGTCCCGGGATCGAGTCCCGCATCGGGCTCCCTGCTCGGCAGGGAGTCTGCTTCTCCCTCTCCCACTCCCCGTTTGTGTTCCCTCTCTCGCTGTGTCTTTCTCTGTCAAATAAATAAATAAAATCTTTTAAATAAATAAATAAATAAATAAATAAATAAATAAATAAATAAAT
>NW_028041846.1:0-9603 GCF_054177405.1 Leptonychotes weddellii
ATTGTCAGACCTGAGAAATCCAGATTCTGTCACTAGTGGTACAAGCTGAGAATCACTCTGACTTAAATTGCAGAATTCCTCCCTAGCCTCTGGAATTAGCATATGTGGAATTTAAGAAACAAAACAGATCAACATGGGGGGGAAAAGAGAGGCAAACCAGAAACCAGACTCTTGACTATAGAGAACTATAGGAGTTGGGGATAAAGTATAGGAATTGGGGATAAAGAGATGACTGCAATGAGGAAGACCAGTTGTGAGCAGTTTAAGAGGCAGTTAGATCACTAGATCTCCTCAATACTGCACAGCTGTTTATAGAAGGGAATGAGAAGTTCATTTTCTGGAGAGGTTAAAATAGTGAGACTGGCCTGGGAAACAGCAGATACACTTGGGGACAGGGCTATCACAAAGGAAACCTGAGGGGGAGCAGTGTTTATGTAACAGAATGTATATCATATGCTGAAAGCCAGGAACTCTTTCAACATTTACTCTCAGTATACTGTTATTCAAATCTTTTCAGGTTGGAGATGACAGTTGGGTCAGTTTCATGTGGAAGTATAAAGACTCTGCGATCCATCCTAACATAAGTTCATGGCTGACAAGCCTCACCCATCAAAGCTGAGTTCTCCATCAATCTTTTATGCCCTACTCACAACTATATTTAGCTGTTCAAAGATTACCAGAAAACTAAAGAAGCCTCTAATATAAATAGATATATAGGGGTGCTTGGGTGGCTCATTTGGTTAAGCAACCGACTCTTGGTTTCGGCTTAGGTCATGATCTCGTGGTCTTGGGATCGAGCCCTACGTCAGGCTCTGCACTGCGCAAGGAGTCTGCTTCAGATTCTCTCTCTACCCTGCTCTCTCTCTCTGTCTCTCTCAAATAAATAAATAAAATCTTTGATATATATGAGAGAGAGAGAGAGAGAAAGAATATGAATGGAAAAACCAATTTGGGGCTTCTAGTTTACAGTCCAGGTTTAAGGAACTTAGAAGTTGCTACTCTGTCCTAAAAACAAGTAAAAAGCTGAACAAACTGAAAAATCAACAACCCTTCTTAGAGCTGTCAGAGAAATAAAGTCATCCCAGGGCAAACGGCCACCCCAAATTGGATAGATGGGTAGATATGAGAATTACAGTTTACCAGAGCTGAAGAAGCTCACAAGTAGAAACCTCTGTGGGAACCATTGCTGGGGTGGGAAAACCCAACTCTTAACTGATGAATTACTGAGGCTCAGTGTGAACAAATCTGACAGTCAAAAACTCTAGGAGGACCTAGTCGTAGGAGGGCCCAGACACTTGTGTGAGTGTGACCTCCTGGAGGTCTACCAGGTCCTCACAGTGAGTATCAGAGAAAAATCCCCTTGAACTTCTATTAGGATGAAGGGGAAAGGAACCATTTTGAAATATATGAGGGCATTCTGTTCTTCTAACCTAGGCTTGCCCTCAGGGGAAACTGTTTTACCAGGGTCTCACCTGCTGGGGTTTTTCCAGAGCCTAACCTTCCTGGGTAAAGGGAAATATACAACTCCAGCCCCTCCATCCATCTGGTCCCAGCTAAGGGGAGAAAACAAAACAAAACAAAACAAAACTTGAGAAGCTCTGGTGAAATTCACAGTTCAAGGACACAGGTTTTCCAAAAGACTGAGATATACTTATAAGCTATATAATGGTTCACCTTTCTTCTTACTCTGCCACTACATTATTAAAGACCTATTTATTATAATTCCTTTTACCCATAATATCATGTTAACGTTTCAGCAAAAAATTACAAGATATATTAAAAAACTAAATAAACAAAATCAGCTTGACTGCATAAGCATCAGAACCAGAATAAAAAATGGCAGGAATGTTGGATTTATTATACTTGGAATATAAGAAAACTGTAATTAATCTGTTAAGGGATTTAATGGGGAAAAAAGTGGACATTATGCAAGAACAGGGTTAATATAAGCAGAGATAGAAATTCTAAGAAAGAATACATAAGAAATGCTAGAGATCAAAAACACTGTAACAGAAATGAAGAATGCCTTTGATGATCTCATTAGGAGACTGAATCTCTGAGCTTGGGATATGACAAAAGAAACTTCTAAAACTTAAATGAGAAATGAGAAAAGCAGTGAGAAAAAAATACACTGAAAAACAGAAGAATAAACAAAGGCAATACAGTGGAGCAAAGATAGTGTTTTCAACCAGTGATGCTGGAACAACTGGACATCTTCATGCAAAAAAATGAATCTAGACATAGATCTTACAGTTTTCACAAAAATTAACTCAAAATGGGTCATAGACCTAAATGTAAAAGGCAAAACTAAAAAATTTTAGTAGATAACATAGGAGAAACCCTAGATGACTTTTTAGATATGCCACCAAAGATAGGATTCATAAAAGAAAAAATTGATAAGCTGGACTTCATTAAAATTAAAAACTTATGTTCTGTGATAAGCTATTTCAAGGGAGTTAGAAAACAAGCCATATTCTGGGAGAAAATATTTCCAAAAGAAGCCTCTGAAAAAGAAATGTTATCCAAAATATACAAAGAACTCTGAAAACTTAACAAAAAGAAAACCAATAACCTGATGTAAAAGGGTCTTAACAGACACTCACCAAAGAAGATATACAGATGACAAATAAACCTAATGAAAAGATGTTTCACATAACACATCATCAGAGAAAGTCAACTTAAAACAGTAAGATGCTTCCTGTTTGAATGGCTGAAATCGGAACATTGAAACACCAAATCCTGGTGAGCAATGGGAATATTCATACATTACTGCTGGGAATGTAAAATGGTACCACTACTTTGGAAGACAGGTTGGTAGTTTCTAACAAAACTAAACCTACTCTTACCATACAGTCCAGTAATTGTGTTCATTGGTATTTACCTAAGAGAGGTAAAAATTATGTCCACACAAAAACCTGCACATGGATATTACTGCAGCTTTCTTCATAATTGCCCAAACTTAGAAGCAACCAAAATGTCCTTTAGTAGATGAATGAATAAACTGTGATACATCCAGATAATGGAGTATTTGGTGTTAAGAAGAAATGCTCCATCAAGCCATTGACATGGAGGAACCCTAAATGCATTTTACTAAGTGAAAGAAGCCAGTCTGAGAAGGCTACATACTGTATAATTCCAAGTATATCATAATTCATAGAAGATAAAACTATGGAAATAATAAAAAGATCAACAGTTGCCAGTGGGGGAGAGGGAGAGATGAATAGATAGAGCACAGATGATTTTTAGGGCAGTGAAAATACTCTCTGTGATATAATGGTGAATATGTCATTATACATTTGTCCAAAACCATCGAATTGTACACCAAGTATGAACCCTTAGGTAAACTAAAACACTTTCTGAAAATGAAGATTTCTTTTAAAATTTGAAATAAATGCTATCTCAAAACTTTCACCTGGAACCTATAGATTTAAGGCAACATGAAGCTTGCATTTAGCTATTCCATAAACTCTTAGACATATGCCACCCTCTATTTGAAATATTCAGTCTACTGCCTCTTTTCTGTAGTTACTTCAACATTGTAATATTTAAGACAGTCACCACCAACTTAGCATCCTGTGGAGTCATTTAGGAGACCATTATATATAGTCAATATTTAACACTGGAAAAAGTATGTGTATGCAATTGTTAAAATTCACAAAGTGATTTAACATTTTTCTATATTTGAATTTTCATTTACTGATAATCTTTGCAATGTCTTCTTTTGACATTTGAAACAGTTTTCATTGATGATGGCTCAATCATGTTTCCTTTATAAATTGTTTTTAATGCCTTCTTATCCAAAATATATATTTTCACACAATTTTTTAATTTTGTCTTTCACATTTCAGAAATATCAAATATTCATTGGTCAAAAATACTTAATATAGGGGCGCCTGGGTGGCTCAGTGGTTAAGTGTCTACCTTCGGCTCAGGTCATGATCCCAGGGTCCTGGGATCGAGCCCCGCATCGGGCTCCCTGCTCGGTGGGAAGCCTGCTTCTCCCTCTCCCACTCCCCCTGCTTGTGTTCCCTCTCTCACTGTGTCTCTCTCTGTCAAATAAATAAATAGAATCTTTAAAAAAATACTTAATATATAAAAACGCAAGACCAAGATTAATTGGAATTCTCAACACTTGAAGGTTTAATACATTCTCTCACCTCAATTTTCAATACTTATATTAAAGAAAATTAACTGTTTACATCTTTAGCAGCAGAAATGTCCAAATAAGAGCATTTCTCTTTGCTTATTTTAGGAGTGATGAGATTAATGGAAACATCTCTGACAAGCAAACTCTACTGTCAATATGTGAGCCTTTCATAGATCCAATGACATTTGCTTTTTAAAAATTCCATGTGTTGCTACTCCACTCACTGATGAAAAATACTCTTTCTCCCTTTCTGCATGTGAGTCTGGGTTAGTTTCTGCAAAAGAACTCTGTCAATGGTCTTAGTTAGGATGGCAGTTAGTAAGAGAGAACAGATATTGGTAGTAATCCTTATCTCAATAATTATCCTTGTAAATTCCCTTCTTTTAAGTGTGATAAAGATGCCTTAGAATGCCAGATTGTTCACTGTTACCTGGAGCATATTTTTAATATTTAAGCATTTTAAATAATGTGAATATTAGTCAATTATATTAAAAGTAATAATACAAAATATTCAGAAGACTAGTTTTATATTTTCATTAAATGTGCAAATCTGAAAACCTTCCAAAGGACCCTGATATTTTGTTTGACTTGTTTGTTCACTATATGACTGAGCTTTGAGTGGAGATGTTGACAGACACTGAGCATATATAGGTTATATATAAAAGTATATCAGCTATCTGCACTAGAAAGAAACTTTCAGTTTGACCATTTCCTTCCCAAGTTTGAATGTCTAGTTCTTAAAGGCTTAAATCATAAGAATTGCTCAGAGTACATTTAAAATTGAGAAGTCCAATCATCTAGATAATGCTGAGATCTTATTTCATCATATCAATGAAATTAAAATCCAGTTTAAACAAAACAAGGAATTTAATTAAAAGAATTCATCTTAGATTTATTTATAGACATAGATACCACAAATAAAATAAAATTTTTATGTGAGACTATTCTTCCTTTGCTTATAGAACATAAAGGTTTTTATTATAGTCCTATGATTTTTTTCATCAAACCCCTTTCCTTTCCAATTTATTTCTTCTTTTATTGCTATTTGATTTACTATTGGGGAAAATTAAGACTATGTGCGAAAAATAATTTTACACAATTAATCTCTTCATTTGGCAACATATACCGTTTCTAATTGCCTTTACAGTTTTAACATTTTTTTCTTTTAAATCTTTTCCATTGATGAAAGTACACTAGGTTAAAATATGTTTTTCCTGACATACTCACCATACCAGACCACAGCATGGTTTTTGAAGACCAGTGTTTGTTTCCACTGGATTTTCTAATTTTGATCATACTGTCCTAAGATGACAGGCTTGAATATTTGTTTCCTAAATTGGACAGAGATCCTCTTTTATCTGTTTATCATGTTGTGTTTATCTCCTATTGAAATTCAGGAGATCAATAAATATGTGTTAGTTAATTTCAGTTCACGGAAATTTGAACTAATATTGTTTGGCATGTCAGTTCAGAGGGGCAGGAGGCGTTGGAATCAGACATTAGAAAGGATAACATTTTATTATTTCTTTAAAATCAACTGATTATCATGTATTTTAATAATCTAAAAAAACTCAAAGGAAATCTTCACACCTTCTTTCAGTTCTGCATTCTTATCTTAGATCTCCTCTCTTCTTTGGGCCTGGGTTAGTGCAAGTAATAATAATAATTAAAAAAATGATGTCTAGTAGTGCAGCAAGGTATATTTTAAGTGCTGGGAGTCAGGAAAAACATAATTATGTTACACATATACACAACAACTTCAGGTGTCAAATGCCTTGAAAAATCTGGTCTGCCCATACGTTCAACAAGCATTTTATTTTGTTCCTACTGTGCTCAAGACACTGTGTTAGATATTATTCATGATATAAGATGAATCATACAAATACTTTCCCTTAAGGAATTTATCTCTTATAAAAAAGTGGCAAAACATATAATGTAGTCAAGAGTATGCTGTAAACTATGTACATGGGAGCTACAATATCAGCCAAGCTTTTTTAAGCTATTGGACATGTCTAGTGTTAGAATATTGTCTTTCTGTATATTTTAAAAGAAAAAGACTTAAATAAAAAATAAGGACCTTTCTAGGTCATTATAGGTGACACCAAATTTTGTTGGACAATACCTTTAACATAAGTGGAGACATTACACATTTCCTTAGTTTCAAGTGTTGTATTTTATATTCTAGCTGTGCGTAAAATTGCACATTCTGTTCATTCTATTTTTCTTTCTCTTTCCCATTCAATTTCTTTATTTCTCACCACATGCAGTGTTTTTATATGTTCTTCTCTCATAAATCTAGCACAGGAAATTTCAGTACACCTTTCTGTATGGTAAAGCTGCTAATTAGCATTGACTTTCACACTACAGTCTATATAGTAAAATCTCATTAATTTTGCCCAATTGGGAAATAAAAGGTGAGTCTGAATCATAGAACATATAATAAGAAATGGCATGAGATAAAATATGTATGAAATAATCTGCTAACAGCAATTGAGTAATATAAGACTCAATCACAAATGTGAGGGAAAAAATTTTTTGAGCCTAAAAGTACTCATAGATAAAATTTATTTTTATTACTATATTCAATATTTGAATAAAATCACTGCTAAAGTGGCTTAAAATAATTTTCTGGCTTTTACTTGAAAGTAGGCAAAATATTACCCTTATTTACACTTTAATCAGAAAGTAATCTTTTGAGGGTACACATTTGTGTTTCAAGTAAGCTTATCTTAATTATCATCATTTCTAATTTTTAATTAAACAGATTTTTATTGTTTGGGGAGGAAATTCATCTAATAAGACAAAGACTGTAGCATAAAAAGTCCTTGTCCACAATAGTAAATAATTTTTAACTTTGTAAATACTTGAACCTGATATTACATAGTACAATTTATGATTGATACCATGTGTAATATTTTTATTTTCTAAGAAAACATTTAAAATCACATTAAAATTACAGAATTTTTTGAACTGCGTTTAAGAAGATAGGTATACACAAAGATGTAGCTTATGTTTATTTACAGATTGCTTATCTCTTTATTTACTTTCTTTGGCAATATTTCAAATTTCTGGTTCACTTGCTCACTTCCTGCCAAATGACTGTAAATGTAAGCAGTGGTAGCTCATGATAAAATAACAGAACCATGTACTCAGCGACAAAAAGTAGACTTTTTGAAAACATTTCCAGGAAACCTTTTATTCAAATGGAAATATGGGAAGAAAGCTTAAGGGTCACTTTTGTGCAAACATAACTTTTATTGATTTTGGGAAAATAGGAGGGACCAGAGAAGAATGGGGTTGAATTGACAGAAGTGGTGCCACTTAAAAGACTGAGCTGAGAGGAGTTATTGAAATATGATAAAATCCCTAAGACAAAAGTATTCCTGAATTCATGACAGGAGAGGATTTATAAAGAGGAAGTCATCAGTAGTGTAGAATATCACAGACACCTAAAATCCAAGATAAAACCATTTTCCTGGCCAGAGGAATTATTGAAAGGATACCCCGTGATCCACAGAGTTTTGGGGAAATTCTCGTTATTTTTTCCTGTTTACTTATAGCCTGGGAAGCTAAATTACTGAGGAAATAAACAAACAGAAAATATTTCTGTTCAGAAGACTAGGTAAGGGGCCCTTGGGATACAGAGAGTGTAAGAGAAATCCTGGAGAGGAGTGAGCTAGAGAAGAGAGCTCCTGAATTCTGTCTATCAGTGTAACTGAGTCTGGGCTCACTCCTGATGAATTTAATAAAACAACCCATGACGCACAGCAAAGGATATGAAAACCAAAGTGACACTAGAACCACTTGAGATGTCAGTTTAATTAAAATATCAACAAACCTCCAACCAGATCAACCATGAAACCAAAACAAAGCAAAAAACAAAACAAACAAAAAACCCAAAAAAGTAAAGAGTTCTTCCAACCTAGAATTCTATATCGAGTAATAATACCCTTTTGGAATGACAGCAAAATAAAAAAAGTTTTAGATCAAGGAAAACTACAAGACTCTGTCACTAGCACACTGGGGAAAAAAACAAAAAACAAAAAACAAGCAAGCAATCTAAAGGACATTCCTTAGGCTAAACAAAAATGATTCCAGAAGAAATCTCATAACTTAGGGAATGAAGAAAGAGCAAAGAAAATAGTAATTATCTAAAACTTAATGAAATAGATACCATACAAAGTATATTCTCTGACCATAATAGAATGAAATTATAAATAAGTAACAAAAATAGATCTGGAAAATCCCAAATAGTTGGGAATTAAATAATACACTTCTAAATAAACTATGGGCCAAAGAAGAAGTCTCAGGAATTTAAGAAAATATTTTGAACTAAATGCAATCAAAAATACAGTATATCAACACCTGTGGGATACAGTTAAAACAGTTCTTAGAGGGGGAGGGGGGAAAGATGGCGGAGGAGTAGGGGACCCTATTTCAACTGGTCCCCGGAATTGAGCTGGATATCTACCAGACCACTCTGAGCACCCACGAAACCAGCCTGAGATGTAAGAAGATTTGGATCTCTACAAACAATATCGCAGGCGGTTGGTTTTGAGGTAAGAAGCGGAGAGCCGTGATTCTGCGGGCAGATATCGGAGGATAAACGGCAGCGGGAGGGTGCCTGGACCTGGGGATCCTACACCGCCAGTGAGTGACAGCCTCCGCTCTGCAGCCGGGGCACAGACTCGCAGACCGGTAGCGTCGGGAAAGAACTTTAGGGCAGCCCCAGGGGTGGAGGACCGGTGCGGCGGGGTCGCGCGCACGCGAACCGCAGCCCCCCAGACAGAAACTGGAGCGACGGTCGCGCGCACACAAACTGCAGCCTCCCAGACGGAAACCCGGTGCGCCGGGGTCCCGCTGGTGAACTGCAACCTCTGGGGTGGAAACCCCGAGCGGCGGAGTTGCGCGCACGTGAACTGCAGTCCCCGGGACAGGACCCCAAGCTGTGGAGTCGCGTGCGCGCGGGCGCGCGAACTGGGAGCAGCTGGTGGTTTTAGAAGCACAAAGGGCAGAGACGTGCCCCGACCTGGAGGCAGGACTGGGGGCGCTGCGGAGGGGCGCACAACCCAGGACGCTGCAGTTTATAGCAGCACGGACAGAAACGGAGACGATGTGGCCTGGAGAGCTCACTGAAGAACAGACTGCGATCTCTCTGCTCTGAGGCAGAGGGCTGGAAATGGTCTCTTCTGCTCTGACTCGCGGAAGAGACACAGAAAGCCACCAGGGAAAGGCGCCAGAGAACAAAAGCCCCAAAGACTGATTCCCACTGAGCCCATCCCCCGCCACAGGGGGGCAGGGCAACTCCGCCCAAACAGGGTTGCTGAGTAACAGCGTGGCAGGCCCCTCCCGCAGAAGACAGGCTGGGAAAACAAGAGGCCAGCAACCCTAAGGTCCCAAGAAAACAGGTGCATCTTACTTGGGTTCTGGTCAATTATTTGGACTCTATACATTCC
>NW_028041847.1:0-462 GCF_054177405.1 Leptonychotes weddellii
CCATGAGAATAGCTCTTGGGTGTAGCTGAGCAGGACATCCCAGACACCTTAGCGGCCACCGCTGTGCCGGCCTGAGGCCCCTTTACCTTAGGAGCTATTGGAAACCCAAGGCCGGCTCCCCTCAGGGCGCTTGCTCCATACCTCCCCTCCACCCCCAAGCTTGACAGCTCTGCCCTCTGTCCTAAGACAGACATTGACCCCACGAGGACAGTGACAACATTAAACACACAGTTCTCGAACTAGATTTCCCAAGTGAACATAATTTTTTTTTTTCCCTACGTAAATGACAAAGGCTTTGGTGCCATTTCCCATGTTAGGGGTGGTTCTGGCAAATGGAGTTTGCAGTCCAAAGATTCACAATGTCTGAGAACTTTAGTGGTTTAAGGGAAGAGAAGCATAATATTTGAAATCTAACCATTCCCAAGAAACATGGGGCACATTGGCTTACCACTCATGTTTCTT
>NW_028041848.1:0-462 GCF_054177405.1 Leptonychotes weddellii
AGGTGCAATCAAAAATGGAGGCTCTCACTGCTAGGATAAATGAGGCAGAAGAGACAATTAGTGATATAGAAGACCAAATGATGGAAAATAAAGAAGCTGAGAAAAAGAGAGATAACTACTGGATCACGAGGGCCGAATTCGAGAGATAAGTGATACCATAAGACAAAATATTAGAATGATTGGGATCCCTGAAGAAGAAGAAAGAGAGAGAGGGGCAGAATGTATATTGGAGCAAATTAGAGCAGAGAACTTCCCTAATTTGGGGAAGGAAACAGGCATCAAAATCTAGGAGGCACAGAGAACCACTGTCAAAATCAATAAAAATAGGTCAACACCCCAACATCTAATAGTAAAAGTTACGAGTCTCAGAGACAAAGAGAAAATCCTGAAAGCAGCTTGGGACAAGAGGTCTGTAATCTACAATGGTAGAAACACTAGATTGGCAACAGACCTATCCACAGA
>NW_028041849.1:0-462 GCF_054177405.1 Leptonychotes weddellii
GCATACACATGCACACATGCATACACATAGACATGCACATGCATATACATGCACATGTGCATACACATACACGTGCATACACATGCACACATGCATACACATAGACATGCACGTGCACACACATGCACACGTGCATACACATACACGTGCATACACACGCACACATGCATACACATAGACATACACATGCATACACACGCACACATGCATACACATAGACATACACATGCATACACATGCATGTGAACAGGACGTGGTCAGGAGTCACAGGTGTATTTCAGGTGCTCTGAGAGGTCAGCCGGCCTCCCAGGCTCTCTCACTGTCCTTAAGGCCATCATCTGAGGCTGATGTCCCTCCCACTACTGGCTTCCCAGCTTCTGCTCAGCTCCCATCACCCCCTTCCTCACCTGCTGCTGCTCACCTCAGGACCACAGGTGTTGGAGGAAGAACAGTACACGTTCC
>NW_028041850.1:0-462 GCF_054177405.1 Leptonychotes weddellii
ATCAAAACTTCTGTGTATTGGGTGAAGATAGAAGCCCATATTGTTTTAACCCTATGAGATGGAGAACAAACACAGTATTGGGAGGAAAGAGGCTGAGTTTAAATGACATTAGATCTAACCCAAAATTGTCAAGCCAGGTAGGATGTTTACAAAGGCCATCTGCCCAGAGCCATAATGTCCAGATCAAAAATTCAAGAACGAACACAAGAGTCCAGTTGTCCATATACAATGTTTTCAAGTAAACAAGAGTTAAGTTTAGAGAGTGAGTGCCAGTGTGTACGTAGGAGAGAGAATTAAACAATGTAGGGAAAGCTCTTTCTGCTGGATGATCCAATGCCTCAGAGTAGCAAGTGGAAGGAATGAATCTGCCCTCACATAATGTCCAGTCCCATGAGCCTCTCATTTTGGGAGTTTCTTGCAACCTAAATGTCTCAAGACACAAAGCACACAACTTAATCTTGT
>NW_028041851.1:0-462 GCF_054177405.1 Leptonychotes weddellii
CGAGACCGGGCCTTCCTGATGCTCTCGCCACAGTGCTCGGCTCGCTGCGGCTGGCGAGGGACATGGCCGGGCTGGGAGCGTGGACCCTGCTCTCCATTGCACAGAGTGTCCCTGAAGGCCACTGAAGCGTCTTTTTGTTTTTTTTTTATTATTATTCTTATGTTAATCCCCATACATTACATCATTAGTTTTTGATGTAGTGTTCCATGATTCATTGTTTGTGCATAACACCCAGTGCTCCATGCAGAATGTGCCCTCCTCAATACCCATCACCAGGCTAACCCATCCTCCCACCCCCTCCTCTCTAGAACCCTCAGTTTGTTTTTCAGAGTCCATCGTCTCTCATGGTTCGTCTCCCCCTCCAATTCCCCCCCCTTCATTTTTCCCTTCCTGCTATCTTCTTCTTCTTCTTTTTTTTCCCTTAACATATATTGCATTATTTGTTTCAGAGGTACAGATCTG
>NW_028041852.1:0-462 GCF_054177405.1 Leptonychotes weddellii
ATAAATAAAATCTTTAAAAAAAAAAAAAAGATTTTTAATCACTCAATTTTTTTTTGTTATTAGTATATGCATTTTTAATTCTCATAAGAAATGTATGATAGATTTCTCAATATTTTCCCCATTATTTCCATTTATAGATGATGAGACTTAGAATGGAACAAGTTTTTGAACCCACTCGTTTTGATACAAAATCCAAATAAAACCAAAATATCATAATGCCACTCAGAACCTGAGGAACCCAGAAGGGTACAGTAAATTTAGGCAAAAAAAAAAAAATTAATGTGGAAGTTATTCTTACACTATTTTGTTAAACTGTCACCACCACTTTGCTTTTTAATAGAAACATGTAGTAGAAGGCCTGTATTTTGCATGTTTCCTCTTATTCCTTCACTGCCAACATCTCCTGGATCCTCAGCATCTTGCTTTACTGTAACAGGTGTAATGCCTAACTTCATAGCTTAT
>NW_028041853.1:0-462 GCF_054177405.1 Leptonychotes weddellii
TTCTCACACTCCTTATATTTATAAAATCCATCTTCATTTTGCTTGATCATGTATCTTTGAAATTTGGTGAAAGAATGTAAGGCTTTCCCATTTTCCTTACATTCATAGGGTTTCTCCCCATTATGACTTCTCTCATGTTTACGTAAATTACTTGAATAACTGAAGGTTTTACCACATTTTGTACATTCCTTAGGCTTTTGGCACTGTGTATCCTTTCGTGTATTCGAAAGGACCTGAGACAACTGAAAGCTTTACCACATTGCTTACATTCATAGGGCCTCTGTCCAGTGTGTGTCCTTTCATGCATTCGAATGGATTGGCGATGCTTGAAGGATTTCCCACATTCCTTACATTTATAAGGCTTCTCTTCACATTCCTGATACTCATATGGTTTGTGGCCAATGTGAGATCTCATGTGCTTGTTAAAGGATGAATGATACATGAAGACTTGTCCACACAAAG
>NW_028041854.1:0-462 GCF_054177405.1 Leptonychotes weddellii
GTCTGTGGATCCCACACCAGCTCTTGCAGGGACAGGTTGTATCTGGACTCTGCAAAGCAACCGATGAGTTACACCCGTCAGTTGACGTGACAACATGCGACCCACGATTCAGAGAATGGTGCCTTGTTCTCTCCGACAGGAGAAGCAAACAGAGACCAAATGCTATTCACACAATCAGGTCGGAGAAGCAAAGAGAAGCTACTGCCGGGTGCCGCAGAGCTTGGAAGGATGACCCCAGGCACCTAGTATTCATGACTGCAGAATTTCCAGAAGGACTAGGACAACGTATTTCAAGAGCTTTATGAAATTCAAATCACTGAGCCCCACAATTTCGCTTCTAAAAAATCTTTCTTGAGAAACCTAACCAGATGCATGAAGAGGTAATGTATAACAACGCTATTGCATTCGTTTTATACTGATTAAATACTAAAACCCATGAGGCGTCTACCATGGGGGGAAAGG
>NW_028041855.1:0-462 GCF_054177405.1 Leptonychotes weddellii
TTAGAAATCTTTAGAAAGTATTTTTTGTTTGTTTGTTTGTATGTTTTCAGTTTCTTTTTGTCAGCTGCCAGGTATTGTGAATGATCCTGTGATAAAATAAGGATCTGAAGACAAGTTTCAGACTACCTCCAATTCTGGGAAGAATGGGTAGAATTTGTAGGTCCTTGGCATCTATTTTCTCAACTTTCAGACCTCATCCCTTTTAAATATCCTGTTTTATTTCCATATAAACACATTTACAAGCCTAATAGTATTTTTTAGAGTGAGTTATGTATTATTATTATTATTATTGTTATTATTATTATTATTATTATTATTATTCAGAAAATAAGTTTATCTGTGTCAGAGATATATCCTGGACCATCAAATCTATGGTCTCAGGATCTCTGTTGTCAAATGAGACCAAGTTATAGGACAGATTTTCCATGAATAGGGATAAGAGGATACATTCTAACATACTGT
>NW_028041856.1:0-462 GCF_054177405.1 Leptonychotes weddellii
AGCCGTATCCGTAGCCACAGCCAGAGCCGTATCCGTAGCCACAGCCAGAGCCGTATCCGTAGCCACAGCCCAGTTTGCGGAAGCCACAGCCATAGCTGGAGCCATAGCCACAGCCCTGGCCTCCGTAACCGCAGCTTCCGTAACCGCAGCTTCCGTAACCGCAGCCTCCGTAGCCAGAGCCTCCATAGCCAGAGCCTCCGTAGCCGCAGCCTCCGTAGCCAGAGCCTCCATAACCACAGCCTCTATAACCACAGCCTCCGTAGCCGCAGCTTCCGTAACCGCAGCCTCCGTAGCCAGAGCCTCCGTAGTAGCTGCCACACATGGTGTTGGTTGTTGAGGTTTTGCTTGGGTGGAGGAGAGACGTGTCACTTCAGTGTGGTGTGGACATTTCTCCTTACAGAGGCCTTTTATATGCTCTCAATGTGGGTGTCACCCAGCACACGTGTCATGTCATTGGCTAAT
>NW_028041857.1:0-9603 GCF_054177405.1 Leptonychotes weddellii
AACCACTGTCGTGATTTCTTGAGTTTTATATAAAGAAAATCCTCCAGCACGCACTCGTTAGTGTCTAGCTGCTTTTGCTCCTCATTGTGTTGTGTGATTCACCCTCAGTATTTCATTCTTCTCTGCCGCTGTGTAGTATGCCATCCATCCAACATTTTATTATTATGAAAGAAGAAAGAATTGTATAGCGAACACTCATTTATGCACTACCTAGATTTGACAGTTAATGTCTCTCTACTTACATCTTACCCATTTATCCATCCCTCTGTCCACCCATCCCTCTAACCATCCGTACCTCCATCCATTCATTAGTCTATCTTATTTCCTGATTCATTTCCAGATAAGTTGCAGACATCAGTCGCTTTGTTCCTAAACACGTAAGGAGGTATTTCATTATTGCATTATTGAACTAGAGTTTGGTATTTGCTTACAGTTTTGTTGAGGGTATCCTTTTTTTTTTTAATAATTAGAGTGATGCATTTATTATGAATTTTGTACCAGACATTGCACTAAGCACTTGACATGTATACATATATAGTTACTTCCATCTTAAGATATAGAAACTGAGCCTTGAAGATACTATTGATTTGCCTAAGTTTTCGAAGAAAGCCAATCAACCCTGGATTGGGGCTGACTCCCGAGCCAGTTTGCCAGCATGTGATTCACGTTACTTTGAGTTAAAAAGCTTGGATTCGGTGCCCACCTCTGCCACTTACCAGTTGTGTGACTTTGGGCAAGTGAACCAACCTGTCTGAGCCTCAAATTTACCCAACAGTAAAATGGGAATGATAGTAACAATGCCACAGAGTTATTGATGATTGAATGACACTTTTAAATGTCTAGGAAAATACCCGCCTCATTCAGATTCACAATCTCACACTTTCCAGTAGAAGATTCTGGAGCCATTAAAGTCTATAGAACAAACTGTTACTCTGCCTAGTTCTCTTGGTGCTGTTGTTTGTTTTGTCCTTGCTGAATTGTGATTTGATGCCATTTAAGCAGTACTCTGCAAACACATACTCTGCTCTTCTCTATCTCTTCACTCAGTGATGTTATAATATCTAGAGGCTTATTGATTATTTGTTTGATTCTATTGTGGGCACAGTAGCAGTTCTTAGATTAAGACTATTAGATTTTCCCAAACGGTATTGCCGTGGTTTATACAATTGGACGAAACGAGTGATCTAATTTGGACTCAATTTGCTCCAAAGTACAGCTGGAGGAAGGAGGTGCTGTGATTTGGTTCTGAGCCTGCGAACAAGTGGAGAAAAGTTATCTCCAGGTGATATCTCTGTGCCTCATCAATTCTGGATATACTGCGTGAGCAGGTCTGAGAATTCAAAGCTTTTTTTTGCTTGGTTTCTTTTCTTTTCTGTGAGCTAAAGAACCTAGCTTTACCTACCCAACTGAGATATTAAACCCACTGATATAATTTATTTTTCCACGTGAAATATCTCAGGAAAAAAAAAAAAGTACCAGGTTGAGTTTTCTTGAGACACTGGGTTAAGAGGAGATAGTAGATATGCCAGAAACAGTTTCCTGATAGTTTCTTTGGATGGAACCAAATGGAAAACGTTTCTTTTCTTTCACTGTACACCCCCCACCCCCAGCATCCAAACATAGTTTGATCATACAAAGAGAAGGTTCAGTTCTGCATTTTGCCTTAACATTACAACACAGTTCCAGGATATTATTGACTCTTCATGAATATCATTTTTAACGATGGCTATAAATTCCATTTATTGGCTATTACTGTAGTTTATTGAACCATTCCCCTAATACTGAAAATGTAGATAGCTTCCAGATTTTACTTATTATAAATAAGGCTAAAAAGTAACATATGAGTGTTTTGAACTAATAAATATATAATATTCGACTGTTTCCTAAGATTTCCAGAAGTGGAATTACTGAGTCAAAGAGTGTACACTTTTTTAAGGGTCTTAAATATATTGCACAATTATTTTAATGACATGTCAGTATCATTGAAAATGATGTTTTGGGTTCAAATCCCAGGTACTACTTGTTCTACTTTGGGGAAATTACTGAACCATTTTGTGCCTCGGTTTCCAAAGCTGTGAAATAGGAAAAATAATAATACCTGCTTCATAGAGGTGTTGTGAGGATTGAATGAGTTAATACATATAAAGCATGTAGAATGTGTCTGGCCCATAGTCAGGGCTTAGTAAATATGATCTGTGACTTTTATTATTAACTACTGTTATTGACTTAATGGGGGAAGGATGTATGGAATACACAAAACTCACCAAAGTCTCCCCTTGATCCATTGTTTCCATTTCTCCCCTTCTAGAACTTCCCCCATAGTTCCACACCAGCCCCTGAGGTATCCCGTGTGTGTTTCAGCCTGTTTTCCCAAGCTTATCTGCCTCTCTGAGAAGCCCGTCACTACTGAATGGTATCTGGAAGAAAAGAGGCAAACTCATGGTCCAAAATATGTTCCAAGCAGACGAATCCACCCCTGAACAATTAGGAAGTGAACTACTCCTGGCCACCTCCACTTTTGGTCAGCTGTCCACAGGAAGGGGCAAGACCAGAACCAAACAGATTTGAGTCGTGAGGTTTGGGTGGGTGTTAGGTTCCCACATCTACACGTCCCAGGATGGGATGAAGAGTCACTGTGACTATCAGGAGCTGCTTCAGACTGCTGCAGGCAATGGCCCAGAGCTGTGAATCTGGGAGTCTAGAAAAGCGGGGCCGGGGTGGGGGGGGGCGGCAGGATGGGAGCAGGTTCACATAAACAGTCCTGGGACACAGCAGGGGCAGCAGGGCAAGGAGGAGGGAGCAGAGAGCCTTCTTTCAACCCGTTTCCCCTCCCGCCCCCCAGTCTTCTGTTCTTACATATCATTTAGCACTTACCCAATGAATCAAAAGTGTGTGTGTGTGTGTGTGTGTGTGTGTGTGTGTGTATTTAATCTTCCTTTCTTCTGAGTTCTCTAAGAGGAAGGAATGGATCTTACTCATCCCCTCATTTCTGACTCCCGGCATAGTGCATGATCTGTAGGAAGATGGTCCGTTCGTGTAGATGAATGCATGGTGAATGAATGAATGAATGGGTTATTTTGAGACGATCCAGAAACTATACCCCATGGTCCTACCCACACAGACCCTATAAGAGGACTGAGGCTGCCAGCCCTGGTCGGTGCTCTATACCCTGGGCATTCAGTGTGGCTGGACAGAAAATGCCATTGCTAATTGGCAAAGAGGCCAGGTTCTGGTGGTGGCCAAGCCATTCCCGGCGGAGTTCATGCCAACATCGCAAAATGGGGCAGCAGTCTTAATTATGGGTGCAGTTGTGTTTCATTGTTAACCATCATGAGCAGAGGGACGGTATGATGGCTGTGACCAGTTCATTTCACATGTAAACTCTGACCTCAAAGCAGTAGGGTGAGCTTTTCCCAAGGACCCTGTTGATGGTGACAATAAACACCAGCCCCAGCTGCCAAGAAGGCTGAGAACAGGAGAGCAGACTGTGTCTTTTCGTTCTTTCTTCTTCTTCTTTTTCTTCTTTCTCTCTCTCTCTCTTTTTTTTTTTTTTTAAACCATGCTCATTGGTTTTAGGAATCATTAGCATGGTAAAGATTAAAGCTATTGGAGATAGCACAGATTGTTTCATTTTATTATGTTCAATTGGATTGGATCCGAGCCATTTGCAAAGTGCAGTATTACCATAAGAAGGGACTTGGAATGTTTGTCACATAATACTCCTTCCTGGAGAAGGCAGTTTCTTAAAATTAAAAAAAAAAAAAAAAAAAAAAAGATTTGAAATAGCGCAGCTTCTTCTGCTTTCAAAAGTGTGAGGAAATAGAACTCTGTCCAGATGGACTGCCTGGGACCTGGTGAGTGGCCCAACTACCCTGTCCGAGTGGCCCTTGTCCTTAGGTGCTTCAGGAGACAGTCAAGAAAGTAAAACTCAGGGCTCCCATCCTGCTCTTTCAACCAGAGACATTCTTCTTTTATTTATCTTCCATTGTGTTACACCTAAGAGACTATTCATGACAAAAGGGCTTTCTGCTGCTTTAATATCAACAACAAAATAGTATGTTGAAAACATTATACTAGGTGAAAAATGCCAGTCAAAAAGGACCCTATGATTCCATCTATATGAATTGTCCAGAGGAAGCAAATCTACAGAGACCAAAAGTAGACTAGTAGTTGCCCAGGGCTAAAGCGGGCAGGGACGAATTGAGGGATAACAGCTAAGGGGGTAGGATTCCTTTGGGGATAATGAAAATGTGCTAAAATGGATGTAGGGAACATTGTACCGTTCTGTGAATATACTGAAAACAATTTTACATTTAAATGGCTGAATTGTATGATATGCAAACTGTATCTCAGTAAAGCTGTTAAAAATAGTATGAAAGCCATGATGGAATTCAACCAGTCTGAGGCTCGAGTCCCCCAGATGCACCCATTGAAGTCTGGACTGGGACAGAAACCCAGACATGGCCCGAGGACCACACGGTGGAACTGGCCTGCCACCTTCACCCCAAGCATCCGACTTCTGTCACCGCCCCCTGAGAAGCCATTAGCTCTTTTAGCTCATGTTGACTCAATTATATAATCAGATTCTTCCCTGCACTGTAATACTTTTGATTCTCTGTCTCCACCCTATACAGTGTAAACCTCTTGAGGACAGAGTTTTCCAGTTCACCGTGATTTTTTAATAATATTGGTTATAATGCCCTCACGCCCAGCAAGCACATGGTACTTGTGGTCGAGAACATAGAGTGAAAGAAACATGACTTGCTCTAAATAGCTCACCGCTTATTTGGGGAAAACTGGTACCATCTACTGAAACCAGGGAAGATTTCAACCAAGAGCTTATGTTTGAACTAGGTCTTGAATGATATCTTTCGCACCACCAAGTATGAAAGCAGAAGAGTTAGACATTCAAGGTAGAAGAAACAGCATGGGGAATGTCATAGAGCTAAGAAAGAATGTGGTATGATGCCAGAATCCTGAGAAATTTGCTGAGACTTAACTTGGGACCACAGTTTAGAAAGATAGTATATGATATGCCATATCCAGAACTTTCATGGAGCAGTACTTACGTATTAGCCATAATTCTTGGTGGCAGTCAAACCTGGTTTATGACAAAAGAGGTATATATTGGTTCACATACTAGAATATCTTGGCGTTATGGCTTCAAGCAAGGCAAGATCCATGGCTCCAACATATAATCAGATTAGTTGTCTCTTTCCATCCTTTGGCTATGGTGCTCTCTGTGTGGCTCACTTCTTTAGCATTCTTCTACCTGGTGGGAGAGATGGCTGCTGGAGAGACCAGACCCCTTCTCTTGCAATATTAATATCAGCAGAAAGAGACCTTGCTCCCAGAATACATGCATCCCAGGGAAGATTCTAGCCCTGTTTAGATCATATGCTTTATCTCTGAGCCAATCACTGTGGTCAAGAGACAGGTTATTTAATTAGGTGACCAAGGTGATGTGTAGAAAGGGAGTAAAACACTCCAACAGATCCACAGAATCAAACGGAGTAAAGTATGCTTCCCAGAAAAATAGAAGAAGAAGGAAGGACCAATGTGCTGGATGGGAAAAACTATACTTGGTTTAGCTCCTATATCCCCTAGGGTTTTTTTTTTTTTTTCTTTTTCAAATTCAGGCATTAAGCTACATCTTTGGTATCCTATTCTTAAAATGCTGGGTTTCAAACCTTACTTGAGGATTTTACACACACGTGCATCCAATTTCCAATCAGGTAGAATATTAACAAAAGAGAACTAATGCATTTCTCTTCTCTTGACCTCAGTGTATTCATCAGTAAAATCGGGGTAATAGTGGAGACAGGCTGTTCCTGAAGTTCCACCAGGAATGGCAAGCACGCACTCAAGGAGCGTTATTGTTCTTCCCAGGCCAGGGTATGAGATTGTCCACCTGCTGTTGATGCAGGACCTTCTCCCTCCACCTGTCACTTCACCAAACTGATGAGACGGAAGGTCTCCCCTTACATCTAGCAGCCCCAGACCTCTTGGGAGAGAGCAGGTTGTTCTCCATGTACCAGCGAGGAGGGAGCTCGGGGCAGCTGGCAGAGCTGCATCGTTTCCAGATGAAACAGGGCTCCCTGGACATCAGCTGCCATGCTTGAAGGGGCGTTCAGACAAAGAGCCAAATTTAAATTCATGTAATGTTGCTGTTTGTAACATTGAATACTTAAGACATCTGCTCAAAGTCGCGCATTATAAATGAATGGAAAGGATCCAGGAGTGCTTTATTAAATGGGAACCGTTAAGTGAACGCCACATATTTCAAAGCAGGATCTTAATCCGACATTATTTATATCTGTAATATTTTATAAATTAAAAGCAGTAGAAATAGTCACCGGAAGGATGTCAGCAAGCAGGGGTGAAAAAAAAGAACCTGAAGCCTAGAAGAGAGGGGCTGATCATCTCTGGGGGAGGAAGGGTGAAAAAGTAGCAAATTTACCGTCATTGGCGGGTGTCTAAATGTTCCATTTAAATTAAATGGCACATGTCATAAAGTAGCATGGGCACCGCACATCCCACCCTGGGCTTCTGTTTCAGCCACAGAGCCTGTGTTTCTTTCCTTTCCAGCTCAGCCACCTTCTCCTCCCTGACACTGGGTCACCCAGGGCTCCTACTTTATTATTTCCTTTTACTTTAGTTCATTATGTTCTGTGATTCAGTGGAAACATAAAAAATGGTTCTTAATTTTAATTAATGGCAAACTTAGAACAGGCCCATTTAATAAATCTGTTCTCTGAACTTAACAAATCTCTGCGCCTGCAAGGGCCTCCTGTCCTTTTATTAGTGCCGGAGCCTCCCAACCGAATGGCTGAGTAATTGACAAAAACTGCAGGTAAGGCATGAGACACGTAATTGATTCATACGATCCCTTCCGTGGAACGCACTGAAGAGTTAATTATTTTTCCTGCAGTTGGGACTCAGCTGTTGTTTCCACTGGGATTAAACAGCTGTCAGCATTGTTAATGACATCAAATTCATGCATTAAAATCCTCTCATTCCCTTCCCATATGAAGTGGGGTTGCGGAAATCTCTGCCACAGCCCCCTTTATGAAGGAGTGAAAATCCAAGGAAAGATAACGGCCCTTATTACAAAACCACAGACCGGAGCTTGTGTTGATGGAATCTCGTAATGAGTAATTAAGCCGCTTTGCAAAAGTCGGGCTGTCATGTTGGCATTTGGGTACTTACGTTCCCTGGTGGAAGCAGCTGGGTAGACCAGGAAGGTGATAAAGGGAAGAAAAATAGAATTTTTCTAGAATGATCTCCACTTTTTTTTCTTTAACAACACAAAACAGAGTTACTAAATAATTAACCAAAAATGAACTTTTGTACGTTTATCTGCTGAGTTCTTCAAACATCTGTAATGATATGTCTGATGAATTGAGAGGCTCACCTCTCGTTTTTCATTTTGTTTTGTTTTGTTTTGTTTTTGGAGGGGGTGTTTTTCTTTCTGTCTCAATCTCCCAAATTGTATGAGAACAAACTTCAGGGTTTTGTTATTGTTTGCCTTGCCTTGCTTTGGTTTGTTTCCCAAAGCACTGTCTTAGCAAATGAACATTCGAATCCCGAGTTTGATTGAGACATCTGTCCCCAAGGAAAAAGTAAATGAAAGTATGTCTGGGTGTCTTTCAACACAAATTCCTATGCCAAGCGGGGAGCAGGGGCGAGAAGGTGGGATCAGTAGCAGCACTGGGGTTTTGAGTGGAGGGCCCCCACTTCCACT
The DNA here is from genome assembly GCF_054177405.1 of Leptonychotes weddellii. NCBI lineage: Eukaryota > Metazoa > Chordata > Mammalia > Carnivora > Phocidae > Leptonychotes > Leptonychotes weddellii. Next base: position 7,745 of record NW_028041857.1, read on the forward strand.
GGTAAATCGGAACTGGGTGATTTCTGTCTCTAACTAGGGAAAAACATGTGCGTAGAATTTTGTTTTTCCCTTCAGCTCCTCTATTTCATGTAGCATTACCAATCCGAGGATTATTTCAACATAACTGTATTGTTGGTTTGTGTTCTTTTCCCTCGCAAGGCAAAGCTCACACAAATAGTTATGCTGAATGTTTAAAATGATCTTCTAAAATCTTTCACCTTTCCAAAAGCATCTTGCATTCAAAAAGTGCTCTCTCCCCACTTCTGTGCCTGAAGGTGCAGCGTACAGTACAGCAGGCCCACTCCACCTCCTTAATACTAGGATACAGGAAGAAGGGGGAGAAGGAAGACAAACTCATCAGATGACCTGTTCTCTTGGATTCCTGTTAGAGAAAAACCATCTCGAAGGAACCCCCAGAAAACACAGAAGCAAAGCAGTTAAATAAATAACCACCTCCCAGTCCAGATAATAAAATAGGAGAGTTTTATGTGTCACATCAATAAACATCTTAATTGAACAGGAACGTGGGTTCTCCCCTAGCACATCCCTCATACTGCACGAGCTTTCCAGAGTCTTAGCAAAGGAGGAATCGCTCAGACTCCAGTATTTCAGGGAGATGAGGCTTCATTCTCCAGAACCAGATCCAAGTGCAATGTGATGAATTCATCTTGCTTCCAACTATCAACCAAATAAACTGTATATCCGTTTTTAGAAGTATCATGTGATGCCCAAGGAATTATTTCAGTTTTGTTTTTATTTTGCTTTTGATTAAGCAGAAGGCTAACATTACTGACTCCCAGGCAGCGTTACCCGATGGAAATCGCTCAGCCTATATATATAGCTAATGCTGTTGACACCTCCCACTTGGCCAAACCCCGAGACCCACGCTCGGTCTCCGGTGTTGGGACCCCCAGCTCACCACCCTTTGGAGTGGGACATTGAGGACGTAACCTCCCAAGGCCTGCAACCTAGGCCAGGAAGCAGAGGCCATTTATTACCCTGGCTTCCTGTCCACAAGAGGCCTGGGGAGGCCTTCAAATTCACAGCTGCAAGTCAAAATTCCACCAGCGCAGTCACAAAATTTAATGAGGCCTCTCCGGACATGAAGAGAGATGGACGTTTCCAGGCGCTCTGGCGCAGCTCCCTAAGCCCCTCCCCACTCCTGATGATACCTTCACGCAAAGGCCTCTAATGCTGGGATGGCCAGAACTCTCCCTTTGCTTTGCCACTCGACTTTTCAACCCTAAACCTGCTTGGCCCCCTCAGAATTTACTGCTTTGGATAAAAGACACACTCCCCTCCAAAAAAAAAAAAAAAAAAAAAAAAAATTCCAACACTATTAAGCTCTGTGATACAGTTACCATTTCGTGAGCACTTACAAGAATGACCTCATCTAGTCCAGGAGTTTCCAAATGGGGCTGATTTTGTCCCCCCTACCCCCCAGGGGACAACTGGCAATGCAGGAAACATTTTTGGTTGTCAGCTCGGGAGGACGGGCTGGGGGTGCTCCTGGCATCTGAGGAGTAGAGGCCAGGGATGCTGCTAAACATCCTACAACACACAGAACATCCCCACCGCCAAGAATGACCCAGCCCAAGTGTCCGTGGTGCCGAGAGGGAGAAAGCTGGCCTCACAAGGTTCCCAACCATTCATTGCATTGTCACTGCCCACCGCCAGGAGGCTTCTCAGACATGATTTTCCTAAGTGCCCCCACCCATGAAAATGTAATACCACAGAAGTACTGCGTGTCTGTTTCGGTACTGTGTGCGTATCTGTGTTGTACACGTTAAAGGGGTAAAAAGGTTTTCTCCTCCCCTCCCTCTCCCAGAACCAACTTTCACCGCCGTAGAGGTGGCATG
>NW_028041858.1:0-462 GCF_054177405.1 Leptonychotes weddellii
GGTCATTGTAATGAATAAATAAAATCAACCTGGAGGAGTTCTGTTCACATTTCAAGCCAACCCACTTTAGAATATCATCCCTGCTTTGTTCCATGTAAACAAAAAGAATACACTCTCCAGTACTGTGACAGGAATAGACTGCAGCCATAACCACTGGGGTATTTCCTTACAATAAAGGCCAAGGAAACTACAAATAAAACGAGTACTAATGGAGTTTTTTTTTTTTTTTTAGACTTTATTCATTTGAGAGAGAGAGACAGCACGAGCAGTGGGGAAGAGCAGAGGGAGAGGGAGAAGCAGGCTCCCCACTGAGCAGGGAACCCAATGTGGGGCTCGATCCAGGACCCTGAGATCATGACCCGAGCCGAAGGCAGACGCTTAACTGACCAAGCCACCCAGGCGCCCCTAAATGGAGTTTCTAAAAAAAAAAAAAACACTTAACTATTCTCTAATTAAGTTTAA
>NW_028041859.1:0-462 GCF_054177405.1 Leptonychotes weddellii
GCCATAAGAGAGAGCACCTGGGTGGCTCAGATGGTTAAGCGTCTGCCTTCAGCTCAGGTCATGATCCCAGGGTCCTGGGATCGAGGCCCACATTGGGCTCCTGGCTCGGTGGGGAGTCTGCCTCTCCCCCTGTTCATGCTCTCACTCTCTCTCTTTCTCTCTCTCTCTATCTCTATCTCTGTGTCTCAAATGAATAAATCTTTAAAAAAAAAAAAAGATGCCATAAGAGATAGAAATTTCTAGACTTCTGAGATCCAAAGTCGGCAAGTCTGGGATCAGGTCAGGGAAAGGCTTAATTGCAAAAGTAGTATTTCCAACTGGGATTTGTAGGAAGAGACTTGAGGGGAACCTGAAGGGAAGGGGCAGCACTGGGCTATCTAAAAGAGAGAAAACACGGGATGTCTGGCTGGCTTAGTCAGAAGAACATGCAATTCTTGATCTCTGGGTTGTGAGTTTAAGCCC
>NW_028041860.1:0-462 GCF_054177405.1 Leptonychotes weddellii
GGTGCCCAAATGTATTTGCTTTTAAGACATGAGACATCTCACTCTGGATCAAACTAGCCAAAGCCCCAGAGGACAGTCTCGGGGGCACGATGAAGAAATGAAGAACCTTCTGGGGCACCTGGGTGGCTCAGTCAGTTAAACATCTGCCTTCAGCTCAGGTCATGGTCCCAGGGTCCTGGGATCGAGCCCCGCATCAGGCTCCCTGCTCAGCCAGGAGCCTGCTTCTCCCTCTCCTGCTCCCCCTGCTTGTGTTCCCTCTCTCGCTGTGTCTCTGTCAAATAAATAAACAAAATCTGGAGAAATAAATAAATAAAATATTGGCAACAAAATAGCTCCATTCTAAAACAAATGCACGTCGGCCTCTGAGGGGTCAGGAAGCACCCCTGTGCCCACAGGAGCCACGCGTGGCTCTGGGCGGGTGATTCCCAGGCGTAGCTGGGACCCCCGCACCTGCTCCAGAAG
>NW_028041861.1:0-462 GCF_054177405.1 Leptonychotes weddellii
TCTCTCCCAGGTGTCTTCCCAGCCCAGTGGGGCGGGGCAGACCTGCTTCCAGGGTGACCCCCACAGTTAGGGTGGGTCTGTGCTGTTGCCAAACCCCAGTGGTCCCCATCAGAACGGCAGCCTAGGTGGCTCAGTCGGTTAAGCATCTGCCTATGGCTCAGGTCATTGATCTCGGAGTCCCGGGATCGAGCCTCACGTTGGGCTCTCTGCTCCTCCCTCTTCCTGTGTGCTCTCCCTCTCTCAGATAAATAAATAAAATCTTAAAAAAAAAAAAAAAAAAAGCAACAACCCCACGTGGCCCCAAAGCAGCAGCTACACCCCAAGAGTCTTCACGGAGCCAAGCCACTTGCTGGAGCATGGCGCCCCCACACTCAGGCAGGGCGGGAACTAGAGGGAACCTTCTATCAGGTAAGACACTTTGCCTCTACCGTAGCAGGCTTCCAGGGCTCTCCCCACCTGAGG
>NW_028041862.1:0-462 GCF_054177405.1 Leptonychotes weddellii
CTTCATCTTCTAAGGGGCGATAGTGAGTAAGGAGTAACTGGAGTCTGGTTTTAGCAACTTGAGTAGTGATAAACTTAGTAAGGGCATTAAGAATACAAGGACCAAATGCTACTATGAGAAGAAGCAATATGAGGGGGCCGACGAGGGGGGCGAACCAAGGGACCCATTGTGAGAAGGTATCCCACCAAGTCGTCCGCTGGAGTGTTTCCCACCGGCGATGTACTCGTTCCTATAGTTGGGTCAGAGTTTCTTGGACCACCCCCGACTCATTAGCATAGAAACAACATTCCTCCTGTAAGAAGAGGCAGAGCCCCCCCGCGCGGCCGTGAGCAAGTCAAGCCCACGCCTGTTTTGGAGGACCACTGAGGCCAGTGAATCGAGTTGGCGCTGCAGGGCCAGGGCCGACTGAGTGAGGGTGGAAAAGTCCGCCACTGAGTTGTTAACCCCTGGTACTGAACCTGA
>NW_028041863.1:0-462 GCF_054177405.1 Leptonychotes weddellii
CATCACAAAACACAAACCTACTCAATTTTGATCTTCAGAGTCGCTCAATAATTTTTAACAGCCAGTCAAACCTGCTATTTAGATTAACGCATTCAGAACAGCGGCTCATTTACTGCGTGTTTTCCGATTTTAAGCGAGGGTTTTGAGGTAGGAAGACAGTGCTCGAGTGACGTCTGCTTGGGCACCTGCGCCCACTAGGCAGGACACGGCCCGGCTGGGGTAGCTTCTCCTGTGGGCTACTCCGCTGACAGTTTCTCCCTGTCATTGATCCACCCATATTTACTGAGTGCTTATTGTTTTTGGTGCCAGGAACAGTAGTGAGCACATCACGTTCTCCAGGGACATGGGTCACCTCTCCAGGACGCGGCTTGAGTGTTCCGCAACATTTGGATCTGTGGGTTCCAGATTCTGGGGTGGGGTGGGTGGTCTGGCCCGACAGTCCTGTGACACTTCTGGGAATTA
>NW_028041864.1:0-462 GCF_054177405.1 Leptonychotes weddellii
TGGAAGCCAATAGGGGTAATCATGCAAGTAGTAAAAGTATAAATTTTTAAAAAGATAAAATTGCATAATTAGGTCATTATTTTTATCTTTATTTCTCTACAGCTGTGCCACTATTGTAGTCCGATGTTCTCTACTCATTCTTGTCTGCCTTTCTGGATGGTTCCCTTTTTAGTGTCATATGACTATGACTCTCTCAGTTTTGTAATGTTGATAGAGATTCAAAAGCACCTATTTTTCTTGCATGTGATACTAAAGGTAGGAAGGGTCATTACCCTAAAAGAAAAATTAATCAAGGTTCAAACTTATTAAGTAACAATACTGGTCAGAATTCAATATGATTTTTTAATAAAGATATTCAAAGCTTTGCAGTTTTTTTTTTTTTAATTTCTTTTATTCTTATGTTAATCCCCATACATTACATCATTAGTTTTAGATGAAGTGTTCCATGATTCATTGTTTGTG
>NW_028041865.1:0-462 GCF_054177405.1 Leptonychotes weddellii
CTAGGTCACGAGAACAACTTTCATCTAAATTATCTTTAACTGTGGATTCTCATTATAATTCTTCAAAAAGTAAATTATTTTAAATTAGTTTCAGTTGGAAAATAGCCCACGCTGCTTTGATTTGTGGTGAAGTAAGTAGGTCATAATTGCCAAGACCAGATTTGATAGGGTGTGTGTGTGTGTGTGTGTGTGTGTGTGTTTAAACCACAGATCGTGGCCCAGGAAAACTGGGTCGGGGGCAGTATGCGTGAGTCAGGCAGGTCCCACTGCGGCTTTGTCCCTGTCTGGGCAACTGTGGGCAGGTTTCTTAGTGCTCTGAGCCTCCGTTTTCTCATCCATAAAATAGAGCAACAATCGCATCCCCCTCGTAGGGGAAGTTTCTGTAATAGATACTATGAGAGACATAGGATGTGGCCAGATGGCATACGATTACTATAGTGTGATCAGTTTCTTTTTTTTTTT
>NW_028041866.1:0-462 GCF_054177405.1 Leptonychotes weddellii
GTCATTTGCAAATATCTTCTCCCATTCTGTCGGTTGTCTTTTGGTTTTCTTGACTGTTTGCTTTGCAAAAGCTTTTTATCTTGATGAAGTCCCAATAGTTCATTTTTGCCCTTGCTTCCCTTGCCTTTGGCGATGTTTCTAGGAAGAAGTTGCTTCGGACCCTCAGCTCAACTCTTTTCTTTCAGTGTACAACTTTAGTAAGCCCAACCCCTACTTGGTTTTAATATAAGTTATAATGAAAGAATACATAATATGAATATGCGATTTATATATCAGAACATATTTGTTTCATAATCCTTTATAGTTTTATAACTTGTCCTTATACTCATAAACCAATATTTCTTTGATTGTCTTGGGTTGTTAGAAACTATGCCCAGTCTCCACCAAGAAGATTTTAGCATGATGAAGATTTATGGCCTTGGGTCAGACTGAAGAGCTGCCCCTGCCTTGGCTGCTAAGTGG
>NW_028041867.1:0-462 GCF_054177405.1 Leptonychotes weddellii
GTAAGCTAGCTAACGCCGAGTTGGGGGATTGTGATTGGTGTGTGGCTGGATTCCTCCACAGGTGTTTCCTGTAAGTGCAGGTGGACTTAGGTTTAGATTGGTGATGAGGGCGAGGCCACTGGGGCGGCCTCCATTTTGTGGGTCCTGATACACTAATTAACTTTATCGACATATATGTACACAATAATATAAATTCTTAGTGGTAATCAACTATGTATGAAGCAGCGTCCTAAGTACTTAGAGAATTTGAAGGAGAAGGTGGTGTCGACGTTGAAGAACAGGTAGCTACCTCGCTGCAAACCTGGATTACAGGTATGTTTTGTCTAGTTCACATATTTTTGTTTTAAATTACACTCAGCTGCGTGTCTGCTTTTTAAAAGTTGAGAAACTTCCCATAAGTCCCCAGAGACTGTGACTCCTCTTGAGAAATCTGAAGTTTTGGCAGGACTGGACCCGTGTTCC
>NW_028041868.1:0-9601 GCF_054177405.1 Leptonychotes weddellii
TCTTTATCCATTCATCTGTTGTTGGACATCTTGGCTCTTTCCACGGTTTGGCTATTGTGGACATTGCTGCTATAAACATTGGGGAGCACATACCCCTTCGGGTCCCTACATTTGTATCTTTGGGGTAAATACCCAGTAGTGCAATTGCTGGATTGTAGGGTAGCTCTATTTTCAACTTTTTGAGGAACCTCCATACTGTTTTCCAGAGTGGTTGCACCAGCTTGCATTCCCACCAACAGTGTAGGAGGGTTCCCCTTTCTCCACATTCCCGATAATATCTGTCGTTTCCTGACTTGTTAATTTTAGCCATTCTGACTGGTGTGAGGTGGTATCTCATTGAGGTTTTGATTTGGATTTCCCTGATGTTGAGCAATGTTGAGCACTTTTTCATGTGTCTGTTGGCCATTTGGATGTCTTCTTTGGAAAAATGTCTGTTCATGTCATCTGCCCATTAAAGGGCTAGTATCCAAAATCTATAAAGAACTTATCAAACTCAACACCCAAAGAACAAATGATCCAGTCTAGACACTGAGAATCTTTTCATTTGCTTATTGACCATTTGTATATCTTCTCTGGAGAAGTGTCTGTTCAAGTTCTCCTTTGACCATTTTTGAATTAAATTGTTTTGTTGTTGTTGAATTGTAGGTACTTAGCATATTTTGGATAAAAATCTCTTACTAGATATATGATTTTCAAATGATTTCTCCAATATGTGGGTTGTCTTTTCACTCTTTTGCTGGTATCCTTTCATGCAAAGAAGTTTTTAATTTTGATGAAGCTCAGTTAATCTATTTTTTCTTTTCTTGCCTGTGCTTGGTGTCATATCTAAGAAATCACTGCCAAAATCAAGTTCATAAAGGTTTCTCCTTATTATTTCCTTTAAAAGTTTCATAGTTTTGGCTCTTTCTGTTTAGGTTTTTATCCATTTTTGAGTTGATTTTTGTATATAGTGTAAGTTCCGGGTACAAATTCATTCTTTGCATGTGGATATCTAGTTTTCTCAGCAATATTTATTGAAAAGATGGTCTTTTCACCAGTGAATGGTTTTAGCATCCTAGTTAAAATCAATTGACCAAAAATATGAGGATTCATTTCTGGGCTTTCTGTTTTGTTCCATCAGTCCATGTCTGTAGTTATGCCAGTACCACACTGCTTTTATTGCTGTAGCTCTGCAGTAAGTTTTGAAACCAACAAGTAGTTGTCCTCCAGGTTTTCTCTTTTTCAAGTTTGTTTCAGCTATCCAGAATCCTTTGAGATTCTGTATGAATTTTAGCATGGATTTCCCTCTTTCTGAAACAAACAAGCAAGCAAGCAAGCAAAAAAACTTGATGCCAATGGAATTTTGATAGGGACTGCATTGAAACTATAGATTGCTTTGGGTATCACTGTCATCATAACAATATTGTCTTCCAATCCATGAACATAGGATGTCTTTCCATTTATTAATGTCTTCTTTAATTTCTTTCAGCAATGTTTTATAGTCTTCAGTGTACAAGTTTTCTGTCTGCTTTTAAAAATTTATTTCTAAATTATTTTAATTAAACTTATTTATTATTAAATTTATTTTTTCATAATTTTAATTACCAAAACTCTTACAGAGAGCTTTTGTAAACTGTAGGGTAAAATGTTGAAACTGACATAAATTTCTAAACAGAAGTAGAAAGGAAATACTATTGGTCAATTTTACTAGGTTATGCTGCAAAATAGCAAACTCAATGTTACAATAACAAGCTTTTTGTTGTTGTTCACATCATGTCAGCTGGGGGTTAGAGCTGAAGTTCGGGTTCTGTGATGATATGGAACTGCTCCATATTTCTTTTTAATCTGGGACATATGCTGAAGGACAGCCCCATTGGAAACATGTTCTGTCATGTCAAAGGACAAAATTAAGAGAGCAAATAGAAATGCACATTCTCCAGATCTTTTTCTAGGAGTTGCCAGAGTGATCTATTTAAAATGTCATTTTCATCCACATTTCTTTGCTCAAAGCAAATCCCATGGCCACTCAAGATTAATGGGACCAGGGAAACAGCAAGGGCACAGAGAGAAGTGATAATTGTAAACAAATAATTTCCATCACAGTTACAAATGAGGAATGATCTTTCACAGTTGTGATTATTAGTTTCCTCTAGAATTGTCACTTGCTATAGTGTTTGAATGCTGTCACCAGACCTATTTTCTTTCTTTGTGAAACAGAAAAAAATTCCTTCTTTCTTCACGTGTCAAAAAAAAAAAAAAAAAAACTAAATGCGAGCATAATTATAAAATGCCTTGAGTAAATTTGAACCAAGGTTTATCAATTTCCAGTATATCATACTTACAAAAAAGACTCAAAATGTCTTTGTATTTTAAAATAGCAAATACCCACGAAAAATGACACAGTGCTTAGAAAAAAAGGAAATAAAATATATTCTTTGATAAAATTTATTACTAATGCAATATTAGTAAAGAGAAAAAAGTTTTGCATAAATTAAGATTTCAATTAATGTAATAATTGTTTATTTTTTAATTAGTTTTAACTAAATAGAATTGCTTGTCTGTAAAGCTCAGAAATATTAATATACTACATTAAATTCCTTAAGTATCACAGTTTACAACAAAAATAAATTCCTATTTTCACTCAGATATTTGGGTGGTTATAAGATTAACATACTATGTTAATTATGTAGCCTAACCAATGTGCATTTAGCCTATTTGGTTCACTGAAGTTCACACAGAGTTTTTCAAATGTGTTCATATAAGCTTACCTTCTTGCTTAAAGGCAACTCAAGATTCTCATCTGAAATTTGTTGAGAGGAAATTGATGAGATAATTGAGTAAGGAGAGAAGGACTAGAAGGACTAGCTCGTCTTCTATGATTCCTCCATTAGTTCTTAGGACAAATAAAGGTTCAACACCAGTAGACGTTTTAAGCATTAATAGTACCCATAATATCAGAGTATAAAGATTTTGTGAAAAACGGATTCAAATTTGAATAGAACACTCTAATCATTTTGTGAGACCAAACTACCTTCATTTCTCAGTGTGATTAAATTACGGAGCATGTGTGAGAAGGCAGTGAAGTTTCTGGACAAAAAGGATAAGGGAGGTATGCAGAAAGTGATGACCCTCTGCTGTAGTTAAGTAAGTCATGGTGGAGGTAGGCATTTGTACTTTAGAGGATGTCTCCTCTTAAGATGACAAGGTCCTACTGAGGGATTTTAGGCAGCAGTGGAATATGGTCAAGCCTACATTTTAAATAGATCACTCTGGCAACTGAATGAAGATGACTTTGAGGTGAGAAAAGACTGGAGATAGAGACACTACTTGCAAGGCTATAGCTAAAATAGATGAAGACCTAAATGAGGATCAGTAGGAAGGGACCAAAAGTAAGAATGTGGGTTTTACTGTCAAATTGACCTAGCTTCACCCTGCTCCCCAGCTCTGCTACTTAATTCTTTGACACTGTGTAATATTCTTAATCACTCTAACCCTCCATTTCCCTTCTTATCTGTAAAATGAGATATGGTACCAGAACATTTCTCATAAGTGGTTATATGGATGTAATGAATAAGACATATACACATTTAGTATCAATCTGAATATATAACCAATATTCAGTAATGAGAACCAATTTTGTTGTAGTACGTAAAACAGTTTTCTCAGTTTATACTTTCAGAAAGTGGCATAGCACAATCCTGGCTGTAGCCTTTTGACTCAATTCTTTTTTTTTTTTTTTTGTGGATTTTCTACTCTACCATAGTACTTCAGAGAACATGTTGAGGGAAAACAATTTTAGAAAAGTTTAGAGGTAGTCCAGTATTAAAGCTGGAGATAGACTGAATGACCTTGCAAATCCATTTTTGTGTCATTTCAAATATTCTGATAAGTGCCTTCCTGGTGTCAGAAGTTGGTTATGATCTGACCTGTAACTCTGATATTATGTTTCTAAATAAAAAAGATATAATATATAACTTCAGCTCCTCAAGGACACAGATTGTTTCCCCAATTCGTCTTAGTTTTCCCATGCCTAATATGGGATCTGACACGTAACAACCCCTCAATAAAGTATTACTGTATGAGTACATCACACTCTTTTTGAGAATCAGCTAATCAAACAGAGCATAATTGACTTGAAATAAAAATAACAGATCAATGCAAATAGCAATGAGAAAATGGTGAGGGAATACAAGCAGTTCTTCTCTACTCCTCTGGTAATATATTGTTGATGATTTTCCTTGGAAATTTTTTTTCTATTGGGGTTGGCCTGAGTGAAAGGCTATTATACAAGGTTCTAACAATGGCATCATATACTTAAAGTTGCCAGAGGAAAAACTTTGAGGTCCCAGCATCCCATCCACCCTCATTACTAACAGATCCTCCATATATCCGGCTTCAGTACAAAGTGGAATTACTGAAAGCCTTAATATTTTTGCTGGTTTGCTCACTAACAATTATTTTTACTCAGTTTCATGATGCCCTGCCTGGAAAAGCCATTGCAAGTGAGTGGCCGGAATTAGAATTCTTGTAAGGAAGTGACTTCTACACGTGGTTAATGATTTTGCAGCTTAGCTCAACCTTCACACTCCTCGATTCCTACCCAACTCATTTGATTATGGATATTAATCACAGTCACAGGACAGGAAATGCTTTATTTTAATGTTTAATAAGTTTGCAACTCTTCAAATTGATTTTGCAATGTGAATGTTGGTAATTACACCGTAATGCCTTAGGCGTATCAGAAAATGTTGGGAAAGGAAGGTGTCCATTTATACCAAAGATTTTCATCATATCAAAGATATTCGTTGAAAAAGGCAAAATGTCCTTTCTTGGACTTTAACAATTGATAATTATAATTAAAGATCTCCGCTATTAGTGTGCATCAATTCAGACCTGGCTGAGCTCAGTGAACTCTGCTCACAGGCTGAATCCAACTCTGCATGTTGGTAAATGCCTCTGTGACGTCGCCACGGGGAGTTGGCTTCTCTCTACGTTGACAGAAATGAGACAGTAATTAGAAGTGAGTGAAAAGGTGCTTCTTATCTTTGACAAGGAAAGATTTTTTGTGTCAAAATATCTCACTAGAGGAGTAATTTTCTCTATGTGCATTTCTTGTTCTGAATGCATTTTGCATGATAATAGAAAAGGGGAAATTGTTTCTGAATGTTGCTTAGTGAAAAATAGCAGATACACTGCCTTTGAAGATAACAGGTGTCTGAATGCTGTCATATTGTGATATCGACAGATAGGACCCATAGTAAGCTGGGGCTATTTATGCTGGAAAAATAATTTGTTTTTGATAGAATAAAATCAAAGATATTAAAATCCCTTTTATGGTATTATGCCTCTAAAGGTTTAAAATTACCTGACAAGATTTAATCATCCAGTTATAAAATACATTTTAAGGATTTAATCACCTGAAATTTTCAGGACAATGAGAAAACAAATAACCAGTATAATGCATTTGCTGTTTTACAGAACCTGCCTTGTCACTCAACATATGGGTTGCTGTCAGTTTAGACCATTTTCAAGCAATTCATAATTATGCTGGACAATGGTCTGCGTTGACTATATTGAATTGGAAAATTAAAAAAAAAAAAACAACTATTCATAAAGTTTAAATGGTGAAATGTTAAAAAAGGAAACATTTCAAAAGACCAAAAAAAAAAAACCAAAAAACAAAAAACCTCTGAAACTATAGCTTTGCCTGACATAGTTATAGGAATGTGAAAGGAAGAGTTTGATCTTGAACTTGGAACTGATAATGTTAAGAGATCGTAGTGCTTCCTTCCATTATTTCCTTCCATTGTAAGGAGAACATTTTATGGAGTGTAAATTAGCATACAGTGATCAAGTATAATAGCAGGTGGAAAAATTGATAATGCTTATCAGGAAATATGAGTCTGATATACATTGCTGCTTGTGTGACACAGGTGTACAGTTATGTATTTTGCAGTAAGATCAACAATTTCTAAAGAAACAGGTGTACAGTTATGTATTTTGCAGTAAGATCAAAATTTCTAAAGAAACAATAAGTTAGCATTCTCCAACTAAGAAAATCTCAGTGCATACTCTGTCCAAAAAGACACTTAATACTGAAATTTAAAAAAAAATACTGAAATTTAAAGAAAATAAATAAGTTAAGAACACCAATACCCAACTATGAATGAATGCCATAGACTGTAGCCCATTAGACAATTAGAATATAAAGTATTCAAAGAGTTCATTGTCATAACACTAAAAAGTAATAGGCTTGGCAATAAAGTACTATTCCAATTCCTGAAGTTTATGAATACTCCCATTAAATTAAGGCTGATCATATCCTCTGACAACAGTTTGCAATAGACATTATGGACCTTATCTTTCAAGATCCTATTCTGCAATGGATTTTGATGTGACTACAGTCTTGGAAAAAACAGGAATCATAATGCTACTGTTTGCCCAAATCAGATGGCCAGAAAAATAATTTTGTTTATTTCCCCAATTTAATATCCCCACATTCCTTTTTATCAATTAGTTCAGAATAATTTTGAGAACATAATATTTATTGAGTCATTCAGGAGTACCTCTAAATATGCTACTCAGAACTCTCAGCCTAAAGAAAAAATAGTTTCATATTAGTTTTAAATGTTCAAAATTATTTTAACTTTAAAATAATTTTAAGAACACTAAATTTATATTCAAATCCTAAAATAATCAATTTCATAATAAAAGATCATCATATACTGATAATTATTTGATATGCTTTATTTAGTTAGTAATTAACCACTGGTTATAATATGTCACACAAGGTTTGTGTTGAGGACTTTACACACATAATCTTCATACTAGTGATGGGTGCAATACATGTATAATTCTCATTTTATCAATCAGAAAATAAGTGCTTAGTGTGCAAAATAACTTGATCCAGGTCTCATGGTCACCAATAACAATTAGGAATATTACATGTTTGTCCATAGAATGGCAGTTTATTTGCTGATGATATGTTTCCCCAAAGTGTGGTATAAGTTATTCTCAGTTAATATTTATTTGCCAGGTACATTCTGAATATAAAATGTCTTAAAAATATTTTAGTAAACATTTGAATAAATTATCTCAAAAAACAGTTGAGAAATTTGAGACTTGCCTATTAAAACATACTTAGATAATGGTATAAAACAGATAAAAATCTGGATTCCCCCACATCCTATAATCCATGCTCCTTTTTCATCATCCAAAATACATGGGAATTTATTATTTTATTTAATGAATAATTATTGTGTACTATGCTAGATGCTGGAAATATTTTTTTAAGATTTTATTTATTTATTTGAAAGAGAGAGAGAGTGTGCGAGCAGGAGTAGGGTCAAAGGGAGAGGGAAAAGCAGGCTCCCTACTCCCATGCGCAGGACTCAATCCAGGGATCCTGGGATCATGACCTGAGCCAAAAGCAGACATTAAGTGACTGAGCTACCCAGGTGCCCCTGGAGATATCTTTGTTAACAAGAGAAGTAAGACCCTTCTTTCTGGAACTTATAGTGTAAGAAGAAGCAGACATTTTATAGATAATTTTATGAATAACTGGTTACCATTGTGAGATGTGCTACAAAAGAAAAAAAAAAAGTGCCGTGAAGACATATAACACACAGATCAAATTTAGACAAGGTAGATTTTCCCAAGGATGCAACTGGGACCTGAATTTGCCAGATAGAAATTCTGAGAAAACAGTTGTGGATGTCTTGAAATGTTTGCTTACACAAGCAAGGCATTTAATTAATTAATTTAATTAATAAAAAAACATTGTTTCCTGAGATTAAGAATTTCTCATATCAGTGAGATCATATGATACATGTCTTTCTCTGATTGACTTATTTCACTCCACATAATACCCTCCAGTTCCATCCACGTTGTTGCAAATCGCAAGATTTTATTCCTTTTTATGGCTGCATAATATTCCATTGTAGGTTGCTGGAGTGGTGGGGGTGGGAGGGATGGGGTGGCTGGGTGATAGACATTGGGGAGGGTATGCATGAGAGACTACGGACTCTGAGAAACAAACTGAGGGTTCTAGAGGAGAGGGTGGTGGGGGCATGGGTTAGCCTGGTGATGGGTATTAAAGAGGGCACGTTCTGCATGGAGCACTGGGTGTTATGCACAAACAATGAATCATGGAACACTACATCAAAAACTAATGATGTACTGTATGGTGATTAACATAACATAATAAAATTAAAAAAATGTAAAATAAAAAAATACATTGTAGACAATTGAGAAGGATCAAAAGATACAGCAAAAAGAAAAAAAAAACAAAAACTTGGGAGTCAGGAAAACCTAGTTTTAGTTCTAGCTCTGCCACAACCTGTGTGAACTAAAGAAAGCTGGGTATCAAGTTCATATATACAATTATCTTCAGATTAATTCTCAGGGATATCATCATTGCACTAAACATTTTTGAAAATCTACTGTTGGATTGATGAAGGGATGTTTAAGAACCAGTTTTTGGGCCACCAAGAAAAACACTGTAGTCACATTTCAGCTTAGACTAAACATAATATTAATGAATTACTCACGTACCTTATTTGCCATGCTTGACTCTGAAGAAGTATTGAATACTTCCAAAATGCACACCTACCTTCAAATGTTAAAACTTAACCACAGTTGAAAAATTCAGTTGTTTGTGTTATACAATATAGAAATCCTATTAAAAGTTACAGTATCTTTGAAGTTTTTTGTCTTTGTGTAAACATAAATTACATTTATTAATGGTCACAAATAAACATTTCTTAAAAGGATAGTTGGCATTAAATTGAAGAAATGGGTAAGGGATATTGTCACTGCTTTGCATTGCAACTTTTATATAATTGGTTGAATTTGGTCAGGCTTACTTTGCACAAGACTGTTGCGGTAAAGCGGAAATGAGTTACTGAACTTTTGAAATGCTGGCATATTATGAAATTTAAGTAAAGATAAAGGATAATAAAAGACTAATGCCTGTGGGTGTTTGTTTCCCTCTCCAGTCTCCTACAGTATTTGGGGAAACAGGCCTGGAGGGCATTAATAGCACTTGATTTCCAGCTGCTATCCCAGGGGCAGGGACTGCTGAGCATCAGGATGAGGCTGCTATGCTTGGAGTAATTGGCTCCGCAGCTCTCTGTTGAGGGGAGGCAGCCTGACTCATCAGGTTTCTATTTTTGCTCATCTGTTTGTTTTCTGAGAAAGAAATGCTTATTTTCTATACTGCATATAAATCCTTACCTAGTGAAGAAATCTTTATTGATAGAGATAAGAAAAACTAACTGGTAAAGATTAGTTGTGGGAGATACTTTAAAATATAGCATACATCAGTCTATATTCAAATTATATCCATTTTTTTTTATTCTTATGTTAATCCCCATACATTACATCATTAGTTCTAGATGCAGTGTTCCATGATTCATTGTTCGAGCACAACACCCAGTGCTCCATGCAGAACGTGCCCTCCTCAATACCCACCACCAGGCCAACCCATCCTCCCACCCCCCTCCCCTCTAGAACCCTCAGTTTGTTTTTCAGAGTCCATCTTCTCTCATGGTTCGTCCACCCCTCCGATTTCCCCTGCTTCATTCCTCCCCTCCCGCTACCTTCTTCTTCTTCTTTTTTTTTC
>NW_028041869.1:0-462 GCF_054177405.1 Leptonychotes weddellii
GTCGACATTTTCTGGAATGTCGACAGTCTGATTGCTGAGAATGGTCTTCATTCTCGCAGGAGATGCGGCAAAGAGAGAAGACACCTAGTTTTAAATGTCATGAAATTAGACTCTGTCATCCCTCCCTGTTTTAGTTGTCTACCAATTCCTGGTAGATACCAATACTCTGTCATTCCTTGAACACTTCAGCGCCTGGCTCACTGTCACTCTCTCCAACGCTACTCCTATCACACATAATCTTTGGTCATTTCAATATCTGTATAAATAATCCAACAACCAGGCCTCTCAGTTCTGTGTCCCTTCTCTCCTCCAGTAGTCTTGTCCTCCACACTTCAATAGTCATTCACTTCCAATGCCATGCCCCAGACTTTGTCATTACCAATAAGTAGCAAACCCTCCCTAATCTCAACTCTCCCACTCTGACTTCTACCTCCTATATTCCAACTTTTGCCCTCTGGTACC
>NW_028041870.1:0-462 GCF_054177405.1 Leptonychotes weddellii
TTTTTTTTAAATTTTATTTATTTATTTATTTGAGACAGAGAGAATGAGAGAGAGAGAGCACATGAGAGGGGGGAGGGTCAGAGGCAGAAGCAGGCTCCCTGCCGAGCAGGGAGCCCGATGCGGGACTCGATCCCGGGACTCCGGGATCATGACCTGAGCCGAAGGCAGTCGCTTAACCAACTGAGCCACCCAGGCGCCCGAGCAGCAAGATTTTAAAAAAACATTCTACTCCCCCCCTTCCCCAGAGGTTCCCAGACTTGTGAACAGGAGACGCCAACTCTACTCTGATTTGGGGTAAGGCCTGTGGAAGCACATTCAGTGACTGGCAAACCATGATAATTCTGTTATCCCTGACCAACCCCTGCTGACCTGCCTGGCCCACACCTGTCGGATGGCTCCTCACCTCCTGGAGGAATAGGCCTGAGGCTTCTCCTGCCGACATGGACCCACCTTGCTGTTGGC
>NW_028041871.1:0-461 GCF_054177405.1 Leptonychotes weddellii
TGAGGTAGGTGAAGACTGTGCTAAGAGAAAATGGAATGGAGAAACAGAAGCCACACAGTCATTGGCTTATGTGGTTCTTAAGTCTGCAATAAATAACAGTCCCATTCCCCAAAAGGGACTGGCCTGCAAAGGTCCCAAGCCTCCCAAATATCCCAGAAACCTCTCCTGCCAAAACTCCAGGAAACCTTTACACCAAGAGGACTCAGTTCTCCCTTTTTGAAGGCAGGGCAAATTGTTTTCTTCTTGGGAAGAGGCAGGAAACTGGGGATTCTCTAAGGGCACTTTTAGAAAATTGAACACAGAACCTTTTATCAGTGAATGCATAGACGGTTTTTGGCCACAGCCCTCACATTCATCAGAAGCACTTCAGGGAGAGAAAATTAATGATAATCCTAAGTACATAATGACTTTCTGGAGACCGGAAGGCTCCACTCTGATGGTTTGACTGGAGGCTTGCCTCA
>NW_028041872.1:0-461 GCF_054177405.1 Leptonychotes weddellii
TTGTTATTATATTTAAGTTCAGTGATAACTCTGAGACTGGCCGCTTATCCTCAGGTCATATTTAAGAGACTCGAGGTTAAGCAAGTTTAACTATCTTCCTCAAAATCACTCTTCAGGGTCTGAAACTAGACCAGTTCTTTAAGAGTCCAATGCTCTTCATACTTCACTAAAGCAACAAGGACCTATGTTACTTTAAATAACCCATCCCAATAAAGATATAAACAATAACTAATATAAAATGAAATCCTAAGAAAGTGAGAAAACAAATGAAGTGTTAACATTGCAGGAACAGGGCGCCTGGGTGGCTCAGTTGGTTAAGCGACTGCCTTCGGCTCAGGTCATGATCCTGGAGTCCCGGGATCGAGTCCCGCATTGGGCTCCCTGCTCAGCAGGGAGTCTGCTTCTCCCTCTGACCCTCCCCCCTCTCATGCTCTCTCTATCTCATTCTCTCTCTCAAATAA
>NW_028041873.1:0-461 GCF_054177405.1 Leptonychotes weddellii
GGGGGGACCGGCCTCGCAGACAACCTGCTGGCTCAGTGGACAGTGGGCATCTAGCTGTGGGTGGGGGGGGAGGACCGGCCTCGCAGACAACCTGCTGGCTGAGTGGACAGTGTGCATCTAGCTGTTGGCCGGGGGGGACCGGCCTCGCAGACAACCTGCTGGCTCAGTGGACAGTGGGCATCTAGCTGTGGCGGGGGGGAGGACCGGCCTCGCGGACAACCTGCTGGCTGAGTGCACAGTGTGCATGTAGCTGTTGGCCAGAGGGGACTGGCCTCGCAGACAACCTGCTGGCTCAGTGGACAGTGGGCATCTAGCTGTGGGGCGGGGGGACCAGCCTCGCGGACAACCTGCTGTCTCAGTGGACAGTGTGTATCTAGCTTTGGGTGGCGGGGGAGGACCGGCCTCGTGGACAACCTGCTGGCTGAGTGGACAGTGTGCATCTAGCTTTGGGTGGTGGGGGA
>NW_028041874.1:0-461 GCF_054177405.1 Leptonychotes weddellii
AATTTTATTATGTAGAACAATAGTAATAAAGTACAATGTATGTAAGTTACTAGGAAATAGTAATTAAGAGAAAGATATGATACAGATAACATGAATATTGGGGTTAAAATTGAGATGAAGGGTATAGATGTTGCAAATAAATTTAATTTTTTAAAAATTAAAAAAAATTTTTTTTTTTAAGATTTTATTTATTTATTTGACAGAGAGAGAGACACAGCGAGAGAGGGAACACGAGCAGGGGGAGCAGGAAAGGGAGAAGCAGGCTTCCCGCTGAGCAGGGAGCCCGATGCGGGGCTCGATCCCAGGACCCTGGGATCATGACCTGAGCCGAAGGCAGACGCTTAACGACTGAGCCACCCAGGCGCCCCTAAAAAATTTTTGATTAACATATAAGGTATTATTTGTTTCAGGGGTACAGGTCTGTGATTCATCAGTCTTATAAAATTCACAGTGCTCACCAT
>NW_028041875.1:0-461 GCF_054177405.1 Leptonychotes weddellii
CTTCTGAAAGTATCTTTTTATGAACAATTTCACCATTAAATTTAAAAAGTCTTTAGGTTCTCTCGGTGAATGTGAACCATTTGTTTTTTGTTGTTCTTTGAAGGAGGGGCTATTTCTTTTTTTTTTTTTTTTAAGATTTTATTTATTTGACAGAGAGAGACACAGCAAGAGAGGGAACACAAGCAGGGCGAGTGGGAAAGGGAGAAGCAGGCTTCCCATCAAGCAGGGAGCCCAATGTGGGGCTGGATCCCAGGACCCTGGGGGGATCATGACCTGAGCCGAAGGCAGACACTTAACCGACTGAGCCACCCAGGTGCCCCAGGAGGGGCTATTTCAATATAACTTTTCCCTAAATCAAGCAGCCCCCTCTGTATTAGTCCTTTTAGGCTGCTATAACAAATACGATAGACCAGGGGGCTTGTGAACAATAAGAACTTATTTCTCACAGTTCTGGAAGTCCA
>NW_028041876.1:0-461 GCF_054177405.1 Leptonychotes weddellii
AGGACTGAAAATTGTGGACTCTCACGCTAAAAAAGTAGACATAGGACCAACACATGAAACTGCAGACAACTGAAGATGGTTCAGAGATCTTGGACCCCAGACTAAGTGACTCCGTCCTGGAGATGGGGCAGGACATGAACAATCAGTGCCTACAACAGAAGGGCTTTGTGCCTGTGGCCTTGTTTATCTACCAATGTCACCACACATTTACATGGTGCTTTCATATACATCAGCAGTTCTCAAACTTTTTTTTTTGTAAACCTCTATAATGTCTGGCTTAAGATAGATGGATTCTTATTTTTGCTTTTATATTCAATCTGCTGCAATATCACATATCATGTTGCCAGCCGCTGGAAAATTCTACTCTAAATGTTGAAATAATGAGAATGAAAAAGGCACATAATTTATAAAAATAGTTTGACCTCATGGGCTCCCCGAAAGGGACTCAAAGACCCCCCCCC
>NW_028041877.1:0-461 GCF_054177405.1 Leptonychotes weddellii
CTCTGTCTCAAATAAATAAATAAATAAAATCTTTAAAAAAAAAATCTCCCTTTATGGGGCGCCTGGGTGGCTCAGTTGGTTGGGCGACTGCCTTCGGCTCAGGTCATGATCCTGGAGTCCCGGGATCGAGTCCCGCATCGGGGTCCCTGCTCGGCAGGGAGTCTGCTTCTCCCTCTGACCCTCCCCCCTCTCATGTGCTCTCTCCCGTTCTCTCTCTCTCAAATAAATAAATAAAATCTTTAAAAAAAAAAAAACTTCATAGAGCTCGAAAGGGTTAGACAGGGAAAAAGCAAGTCTTCCTCTTACCAAAATTCCCACAGCCACCCAGAGGAGAATACCATTCTCCTGCTTCCTTCCAGAGTTATGCTCCATGCCTCTCGGGGGAGAGCCTGCCATACGTACTGTCCTATTCCTTAGTTTTATTCTCGTAACGATATATCTTGGAGATTGTCCCATATCAC
>NW_028041878.1:0-461 GCF_054177405.1 Leptonychotes weddellii
TGAACATTAAGTGCCATAAGAACTTAGGAAAATGAGATACCAGTATATGCTGTAGACAAATATATTCAAGGAGGAAGTTGTGGTTGATCTGTGGCTTGAAGATAGGAAGAAGAGAGGAACAATATATATTTGTAGATACTAACCCTTCCAGGAAGTGGAGCTTAACCCTTTTTCCCAAAGGGTGGTCTAGACTTAATGACTTGCTTCCAAGGAATATAAGAGAAAGGGAAAAATGGTAATTTTACAATGGAGAAACCTAGCAAACACAACATCAACCAAGTGATGAAGGTTAACATCATGAGTGGTGTCATGTGGATATCATGTCTCCTGATATGATATGACAAGGAGGGTACTTCACCTCTGCGGTATCTTTCCCTAAAACCCATAATCACAGTCTAATCATGAGGAAAACATATCAAAACCAGATTGGGGGCCATTCTGCAAGAAACCATGCTCAATAC
>NW_028041879.1:0-9600 GCF_054177405.1 Leptonychotes weddellii
GCTCTCTCAAAAAAAAAAAAAAAAAAAAAAATCTTTACAAAAAATGAAAGGGGGCATCTGGGTGGCTCAGTCGTTAAGCGTCTGCCTTCGGCTCAGGTCATGATCCCAGGGTCCTGGGATCGAGTCCTGCATCGGGCTCCCTGCTCCGCGGGAAGCATGCTTCTCCTCTCCCACTCCCCCTGCTTGTGCTCCCTCTCTCGCTGTGTCTGTCAAATAAATAAATAAAATCTTAAAAAAAAAAAAAATGAAAGAATGGCCAAAAGTGGGAATTGAGAGACTGAATATATAAATGAACAATGGCCAGATATACGTTTGTATGTTTAGAAGTTTTCACAATACAAAATTTAAAATATTTTTAAAATGTCAGTGTCATTAAAGATTAAACAACAGAGAGTGATTCTAGATTAAGAGACTAGAGACATGATAAGTAAATGCAGTGCATGCTCCTTGATTGGACTGTAGATTTTTTAAAATTAGCTATAAAGTACATTATTGGAAAAATTGGGGACATTGAAATTGGACTGTATATTAGACAATAGTATTGAATCAATGTTATATTTCCTGGATTGAATAATTTTTATATGGTTATGTAGGAGAATGTCTTTGTTCTTAGGAGATAATGTTGAAATACTTGGGGTAGAGTGTCATGGTGTTTGCAACTTACAAATAGTTCATGAAAAACTATATGAAGGTAGAGATAAGATAAATGAAAGAGGGGCACCTGGGTGGCTCAGTCGTTAAGCGTCTGCCTTCGGCTCAGGTCATGATCCCAGGGTCCTGGGATCGAGGCCTGCCTCGGGCTCCCTGCTCGGCGGGAGGCCTGCTTCTCTCTCTCCCACTCCCCCTGCTTGTGTTCCCTCTCTCACTGTGTCTCTCTGTCAAATAAATAAATAAAATCTAAAAAAAAAAGATAAATGAAAGAAAATGTTAATTAGTGAAACTGAAAAGTATAGAATGTAAATTTAATATTCTTAAAATTTTCCCATAGGTTTCCCATACGTTTTTTCAAAGTAAAAAGTTGGTGGGAAAGGAGTACAATAAAATACATGTAATATTACAAAAAAATAAAAAGCAAAAATTCCCAGA
Organism: Leptonychotes weddellii; assembly: GCF_054177405.1. Lineage (NCBI taxonomy): Eukaryota > Metazoa > Chordata > Mammalia > Carnivora > Phocidae > Leptonychotes > Leptonychotes weddellii. The sequence goes on from NW_028041879.1 coordinate 1,087, forward strand.
TACTTGTATCTACATTTGTTGCAATGGAAGGATAATCCAAAAAATGAATAATAGTTGTTGGGGGGGCGCCTGGGTGGCTCAGTCGTTAAGCGTCTGCCTTCGGCTCAGGTCATGATCCCAGGATCCTGGGATCGAGCCCCGCATCGGGCTCCCGGCTCCGCGGGAAGCCTGCTTCTCCCTCTCCCACTCCCCCTGCTTGTGTTCCCGCTCTCGCTCTCTCTCTCTGTCAAATAGATAAATAAAATCTTAAAAAAAAAGTTGTTGGGGAGGAGAAGACAGGATTAACAAGAGGGGATTGAAAACTAGATTTTTCTGAATGTACATTTTCCATAATGTTTTTGAAATGTACTTTGTAAATTAGTCTTATATTCTAAATAGCCTATCAGTGATGATTTTCATTTCTTACTTTATTTGGATATTATTTAGTAGTGTGGTATAATGTCTCCTTATCTATCCAGCCATCCATCCATCCAAGGGAACTAGTGTATAATTACTGTTTGTAAATGCTCCTAAACATTAGAAAACTGTCCTATATTCAGAACTATTAGGCCTTTATTATATTCTTTTTCTGCATGATTGCTCGTTTGTGATTTGTTAAATATCTCTTTACTAGTTTATTTTCCTCATTTTAACCATTTTTCCTCTCTGTGACCTATATTTTGATGTTATTTGATGCAAAAAATCAGTGTTATGTTTTCATTAGGCTTTGTAATGTTTTTCATTGTACAGAGATTTCTTAAGATTGAAGATTACAAGAAGTGAAGTTATGAAGAGTGAAGTTTCTCAATGAGAATCAATTCACTCACATACTTTATTGTCTGAACCCAAAGCTCCTCAGACTGGTTCCTCCAGGGCTAAGCAAAGAAAGTAAAAGCATGTGGTCTGCTTACGTCTTCTGGGTAGTATTTTTTTTACTTTATGGGGTGCAGAGAGCTTAAATAACTTGCACTCAGCCACAGAGCTAGAAAATATTGGAGCAGTATTCAAATCATGCCCTGTCCCTGTCAAAGTTAAATTACCTTGAAGGTAATAGAGTGATTCATCTTGGCAGATTCGCTAAATTTCAAAAAATTCCGTTTGAAGCTGGCATGAGGTCAGCAAATAAAACTCAAGGCTTGCTAGATGTACGAAACTTAATATAGAGTTTCTGCATAAAGCTAAGACCCCTAATAGCTATACTTCCAAAATAAAACTAAATCAGAAATAAACTTTGCCATCTAGATGGGAATGGCAAAGGAACATGTCTAGATCTTGCCTTTCTCTTGATCTAATAATTAATCACTACAAACCAGCCTTGTGGCTAACTCATGTTATATGTAGGAGTCTGAAAAATTTCAAGATCATTTGAAGTGGCCTTAGGTCGGATGCATCCTCAAGAGAATGGCTGAAGGAAAAAATTATCAATTTATGAAATGATGAAATTATATCCCTTATGCCAAAGTTTAAAAAATTAACCCCAGATGGTTCAAGGATTTACATACTTAGAAACTTCAGAATTCTTAGTAAAAAGTATAGGAGTGTCTTTAGGCCTCAGGGCAGAGAAGGATTTCTTTCTTTCTTTTTTTTAATATTTTATTTATTTATTTGACAGAGAGGGAGAGATAGAGCAGGAACACAAGCAGGGGGAGTGGGAGAGGGAGGAGCAGGCTTTCCACTGAGCAGGGAGCCCAACGAGGGGCTTGATCCCAGGACCCTGGGATCATGACCTGAGCCAAAGGCAGACGCTTAACGACTCAGCCACCCAGGCGCCCCCAGAGAAGGATTTCTTAAGCAAGACACAGAATGCACTTACTATAAAGACTTACAAGTCTTGACTATATTGAAATTAAAAATTTTATTTAACAAAAGACTCCTTAATGTGAAAAAAACCATTTAAACTAGAAGAAGACATTCACAATACATACAATTGGGAAAAGATTACTAAGAGAGTGAGGGAGAATACTTGAAAGGGAGAACTTTCATATATTATTTTATATCCTTGAGAACCTCTGTTTTACAGTGTGCATATATTATGTTGATTTTTAAAATTAAATTGAAGAAATAAAAATATCCACTGAAGTTAGAGTCAATATCTCCTCTTGTAGAGATTATCTGATAACCTTCGAAGCCTAGATGACGTGGATGAGGGAATTCAGGATATTAATACTATCAGCCTTCTGTAAATGATCAAAATTTTCCATTAAAAAGATTTTTAAAACAAACACACCATAGCTAATTGTGAGAACAAAATAGTTTGCACAGCATATGCTATCTATTCTAGAACAACTACCAAACAAGATTTCTAGAAATGCACTAGAAAAAGTAGAAGAACATGCATGGGATAATACACACCAGCTTCAGGACAATGATTTCCTGTGGGGAAGGAAAGGAAAGATGCTCTAAGTGCTATCTATTTTATTTTATTATTTATTTATTTATTTATTTTTATTTATTTATTTGAGAGAGAGAATGAGAGAGAGAGAGCACATGAGAGGGGGGAGGGTCAGAGGGAGAAGCAGACTCCCTGCCGAGCAGGGAGCCCAATGCGGACTCGATCCAGGGACTCCAGGATCATGACCCAAGCCGAAGGCAGTCGCTTAACCAACTGAGCCACCCAGGCGCCCCTAAGTGCTATCTATTTTAAAGAAGAGAGAAGTGAGGCAAATGTGGGAAAATGTTAACATCTTGTTAAATGGGTCGATAGTGGGGTTGTCACATAGGTATTGGTTATATAACTTTTTGAATGTGTGAAATCTTTCCTAATTTACATTTTTAACTAAAATTAATAACATTGGGAAGAAATGTGCATCAGCACTAGTTGTTTTAGGATGTTGGAAATAAACGGGATTTGTCTAGAGTCCCTACGTGTTCTATAATGACCACCTCTGACGTTTATATTTTAAAACACGACACACTTGCTTGAAGGATTTTGAAATACTAACCAAACGGAGAGTTGGGAGACAACAGGGAGCAGAAGGAAGAAAATGTAGATTCGACGAGCCTGCCCTCAGCCTGATCCACCTACCTCTGGAAGGTAGAGCAGAAACCTTAACCCAGGCACGGAAAGAGTCCGGGTCAACGAGGCCTCCAATCCAAACCACGCTGGCAATCAGCTGTGTGCTGGGGCAGGGACCTTTGAGGCTAACTGCCACCTGGCTCAGTGGAGACGATCACGGATAGCCTCTGAGAGCTGGCTGAAGTTCAGGATCCGGGACGAAGCCCGAGTGGCTGGCTCCCCAGCGCCACCAGGGAAGGGCGCCCAGTGTCAATTGGGTCGACTCACCCGGAACGGATGGCGAGGAGTCGCAGGAAGAGGCGGGGCTGGCCGGAAACCGTAAAAGGGGGCACAGGCTTCGCCCCTCGCTGGAGTTCCGCCGGCGCTCCCTGGACATTGCTCTGCTTGGGCTGCGGGACCTAGCATGGTCGACGACGTAGGTGCCGCTAAGGCCCAGGGGGACGAATGGACGCCCGCCCAGTCCCTGGACAGGCTGCTCAGGTCACCACTTCCACCACCGCGGATTCGCACCCGGCCGTGGTGGTTTCCTGTGCAGGAACTGAGAGACCCACTGGTGTTTTACCTGGAGGCATGGCTGGCTGACTCCATCTTCGGTAAGCCACCCCAGGGGTGCTGGTGGTATGACTCCCCTCCAGTCCAAGAGGAGAGAAACCCCGCAGAGCAACTCTCAACAGTCTCTGCCCGATTTGCAGGCCACCTTTGACGCCACGATGCCCACCTTCCAGCTCTTCCCTTCTCCGGCCAAAATTCCCTTCAAATTTAGCTCCTACTCACCTTCGACCTTGCTTCCCCTCAGAGTCTCTCTTTTCCTGTTTAGGCCCAGACCGAGCCATAATTCCAGAAATGGAGTGGATGAGCCAAGTCCTGCTGACGGTGGACATAGTTAACTCTGGGGACTTGGTTGAAATCACCATCTTCGGACGGCCCCGTGTACAAAATCGGGTAAAGAGCGTGCTCCTGAGCCTGGCATCCTGGCACCAGAAACATCGTGCCCGAGGTGAGGGTCTTTAAAAACCTGCATGTGGAGGGAGCCACCAGTGAACCACCTGGCTGTACCGGGCTTTCTATCAGCCTTTATTACCTTACCAAAACTTTTTGCAGTTTTCTAACTGCAGTGTTCTGCATGCAGCCCCTGGGCAACCCTTTGTAAGAGGAGTCCCAAGTGGGACGTTGGGAACGTAAACAGATCTAACACATTCACTGCCCATGCAGCGTCAGCTTGGTTTCACCACTGTTTCCAGATCTCAGGTTCAGAGCCTCCACCTGAGAAGTGATGCTGCTAGCCCCTCCCCTCCTCCCTCACTCCCTTCAATGATGGAGTAGTTTGGAACAGAAAGCATTTTTCCTTATCCAGCTGAGAAGATGAAACAACTTGAGGAGTTCTTGAAGGCGGGTGCATCAGGTCCCCAGGCGCCCCAGCATCCTGTTGCATAAGTATTTTCAGGAGCATTGTGAGAAACAGTCCTGCTTCTACTACTAAAGTTGGAGAGAAGCAAGTATCCATAAATCTCTGCATTCTTTTTTTTCCTGTGTCTTGATGGGTAGTGCTTTGATTATTTTGATGCAAAAGTGAGTTTGTAGTGCCATTCTAGTAAATGAATTTCCTTTTTGTCCAATGGCATAAAGATCTTTGCTCACTTAAAATTAAGCGAATATATAAAAGATTGATTCTGTTCATTCATGCCTTGATGTGAGGGCTGGGTAAAAGGCTGATAGGTAGTGGTTTTATTTTTGTTTTTTCCTTTGCCTCTATCATTTTGAATCTACTAACCCTTTTATGATTTTATGGCCAGAGTCAGGCCCTCAAGCACAGGCCCATGAATTTGCATTTCTAATAAGCTCATAGGTAATGCCTGTGTTTCTCCTCTGAGGCTCTCACTTTGAAGTTGGTGGTTTGGCCTCTGGGTAGCACCTAGTGTGCATTTTCTTCTTGGAGTGGAGGCTTCCTTCCTGCACATGGGTGGGTGCTCCAACATGAAAGCTGAGGCAATCAGTTATTTATTCTGTTAGCATTGTGATTCAGCAGAGAGCAGCCAGGGTCCTTGGCAGCTTGGCTGTTGGAAGGCATCCTGCCACCAAGCCAGCTGTCTCATTTTCCTCTGAGGCCTGCACAGGTGCCCTGCATGAACTGGGCTGTTTTTCCATTACTCATTACCATGACCAATTTGTGCAAAACAGCCCCAACCTCTTGCCGTCTCTACTTTCAGGAAGCAGGATTCTTGGGACAGAGGTTGTCAAGAGCTCTATGGCTTCAGCACAGAGTTGGAATTGATTTAACTCATGAAGTTTCTTCACCCATATGCATAATGGATTCTGTCTGTTTGCAAGGGTTGTAAACACACATGAGCAAGTCTTTTAATTTTAAAGATTTTACTTATTTATTTGTTTAGAGTGTGTGCACGGGTAGGCGGGTGCAGAGGGAGAGAGAATGAATCCCAAGGAGACTTGAGTTGCGCAGAGACAGAATTGGGGCTGGATCCCACTACCCTGAGATCACGACCCGAAATCAAGAGTCGGAGGCTTAACCAACTGAGCCACCCAGGTGCCCTGTACAAGTCTTTTAAAATGTGCTGCTTTGATTACAAGTGATATTGAACATTTTCCTATTTTGCTTCACATTTTTTTTATTAAAAGATTTTATTTATTTATTAGAGAGAGAGAGAGAGAGAAACAACATGAGAGGGGAGAGGGCCAGAGGGAGAAGCAGGCTCCCCGCCGAGCTGGGAGCCCGATGTGGGACTCGATCCCAGGACTCCAGGATCATGACCCGAGCCGAAGGCAGTTGCTTAACCAACTGAGCCACCCAGGCGCCCCTTTGCTTCACATTTTTATAAAATCCTTTTACATTTTTCTTTATTCGTTCCTATATTCTTTAAACTTTGAAGATATGGATTTTTATTATCTGTACAAGCTTTTGTAACAAATAATAGTCCATTATAACCGGTATTTTCTACCCCATTCCTTCTCAAATTTTTTGTATATGAGAAATTTTCATTTTATGTAGTTAAACTAATTATGTTTTCTGTGTCATTTCCCCCTCCTCCCAACCCCTTACTTTTAAGCTTAGGTACTCCTGCTTTTTCTCCTTCTGCAGAAATTTGACAAAATATTCCTACAGGTTATTTCTAGTGGGAAATCTACAAAGCCATTGAACATTGTTTTACTGTTATTTGGAGGCAGAGGGTTATGCTTAAAACATTCTAATTTTCTAAAAATTATCCAGAATTAAATTACTAAATTATCCTGCATGTTTTTCATCCTTTATATGCACTAACATGTTGAAACCCTAACCCCTAGTACCTCAGAATGTGACTGTGTTTGGAGAGGCCTTTAAAGAGGTAATTAAAATGAAATAAGGTCCTATGGGTGGGCCCTTCTCAAATATGACTGGGGTCTTTATGGGAAGAGGAAATATGCACACAGATAGGTGGGTGCATGGAGAAGATCATGTGAGGAGACAGCAAGATGGCAGCCATCTGCCGGTGAAGGGGAGAGGCCTCAGAAGAAACCAACTCTGATGACACCTTGATTTTTGAATTTCCAGCCTCCAGATCTTTGAGAAAATAAATATCTGTTGTTTCAGCCTCCCAGTCTGTTACTTTGTTATGGCAGCCCTAGCAAATTAAAACAACATTTAGTATGGTTTTTCTGTGTTCCCTTTCACCATGTGCTGATACAGCATTTTTACTACCTTCATAACTTTTTTCTTTAAGATTTTATTTATTTGGGGGCGCCTGGGTGGCTCAGGTCATGATTCCAGAGTCCTGGGATCGAGTCCCACATTGGGCTCCTGGCTCATCGGGAAGTCTGCTTCTCCCTCTGACAATCTCCCCTGTCATGCTGTTTCTCTCTCTCTCTCTCAAATAAATAAGATCTTTAAAAAAAAATTTTATTTGTCAGAGAGAGAGAGAGAGCAAGCGCACAAGCAGGGGGAGTGGCAGGCAGAGGGAGAAGCAGGCTCCTTGCTGAGCAAGGAGCCCGATGTGGGACTCGATTTATATGAGAGAGAGAGAGAGTGCACAAGCAGGGGAGGGGCAGAGGCAGAAGGAGAAGCAGGCTTACCCCCTGAGCAGGGAGCCCAATGCCGGATTCGATCCCAGGACCCTGTGATCATGACCTGAGCCAAAGGCAGACGCTTAACCAACTGAGCCATTCAGGTGTCCCCCTTCATACCTGTTTAATAAAAAGAATAGTGCTGTCATTCTACTTTTCAGAATTTGGGGGTAATATTAGCTAGTTATTTGAATTTGTATTCCATACCAGGCCCTGTGCCAAGTACCTAAATAGGACATGATTAGCTTGCTAAGGTCACAGAGCTAGGATGTGGGGATGGATGGGTGAGATTTGAACCAAAACATTGATTCCAAGATCCAAATCCTTTATACTTTCCCACTGGCTCTTTTTTTCCACATCCAAATTTAGACTCATTTCTCATAGTTTTTCTTTTCTTTTCTTTTTTTTAATTTTATTTATTTGACAGAGAGAGACGCAGTGAGAGAGGGAACACAAGCAGGGGGAGTGGGAGAGGGAGAAGCAGGCCTCCCGCTGAGCAGGGAGCCCCATGCGGGGCTCGATCCCAGGATGCTGGGATCATGACTTGAGCCGAAGGCAGCCACTTAATGACTGAGCCACCCAGGCACCCCAAGTGTTTATTTCTTTTTAAGAGGAATTGGAATAAACCTCTTAACTGTAAAGAATGAACAGTATTTGTTCTTCTATTAAGGGATAAGACTTTTTTCTAACAAGTTGCTAGAATAGAGCTATTTATTGGTACCACATCCAAAATAAAAATAGCATTATTGACTTTTCTTTTTTTAAATAACTTTTTTGCTCTATTCTGTTCACGTGTGACAGCTCCAAACCCACAACTTGGTTTTTCTCTTTTGACTTTGTTATTCTTTCATTATCTATGTCAACAGAAACTTTCTCCCACTAATATATGCAATTTGATCCTCATCCCATAGATCCTCAAAGATCATGGCTCTCCAGCACCAGCACCTGGGTCCTCCCCTTTGACTGTACCCATGTCTGTCTGTGCTGGGACTCTGCCCTGGTCCCATCACCCCTGAGGTGCCTTAGGCCAGAAATGCCAAGCAGGCTCGATCCAAACTGCACATAGGTGAACAAATGTTTCCTTTCAAACCCTGTTATTTGCCCTGTAAATATGGCCCTTATGGGGATGGTCAGTTGGAAGTCTCACCTGAGGGGAGGATGCTCTGCCCAGGCCTCTCAATCGGGACTCCAACCTGACTGTTTCCATCGGGTTCCCTTGCTGTTGAGGTTGGATGTTGTAAGTACCCAATTTGATGTAACTTTGCCTTATTCTCACTCATTGCCTACTATTACCTTCATCCATGTGTAGATTCCTTTCCTCTCCTGTTTTTGTTAGGTTTTATAATAATAATAAAGTTTTCTTTCCTTTTCAAAGCTGAAACACGGCTGTTGTGAATCTTTTGTTCAGAACACCATCTCAGCATTATTGACTTTTCTTTCTTTTTTTTTTAAGATTTTATTTATTT
>NW_028041880.1:0-461 GCF_054177405.1 Leptonychotes weddellii
GGGAAGGAGGCAGGCAGATAGGCAGGCAGGCAGAATGAAGGAAGAAAAAGGAAGGAAGGAAGGGAAGAAGGAAGGAAGGAAGGGAGGGAGTAGGAAGGAAGGAAGATGGAGGGAGGGAAGGGAGGGAGGGAGGAAGGAAGGAAGGAAGGGAGGGAGGGAGGAAGGAAGAAAGGAAGGAAGAAAGGAAGGAAGGAAGGAAGGAAGAAAGGAAGGAAGGAAGGGAGGAAGGGAGGGAGGGAGGGAGGAAGGGAGGGAGGGAAGGAGGGAGGACTAATTGTTATCTAAGCACCCCAAGGGCAATAGTTGCAGACAAGAATTGCTGACAGAGTCAGTGCTATGACACCTACACCATTTTTCAACCCTCTGGAAATATGCCGTCACTGCATAGAGGTTAGAAATTCCTTGCAAGTGTTCACCCTTCTTATTCTCTTTTCTTCCTTCCTTAGAGACTATAGGATAAC
>NW_028041881.1:0-461 GCF_054177405.1 Leptonychotes weddellii
CTTAATGATTGTCGTTCTTGAGAATGAAGCAGGAACTGTCAAATGCAGGATCTATACACCAAAGGGCCTAAGGAACATGAGCCTCAACATCAATGACTAACATTTATTGAGAGCTTATTCCATGCTAGGTGCTGTGCTAAGTATTTTTTATATATTATCATATTCTCAGAACCACACTTGGTTCTCATTATCCCTATTCTACAGATGAAGAAACAGAAGCACAGAAAGCCCAACAACAAAGGATTGATTGTACTGGTGATCTTTTTTTTTTTTTTTTTTTAAGATTTTATTTATTTATTTGACAGAGAGAGACAGCGAGAGAGGGAACACAAGCAGGGGGAGTGGGAGAGGGAGAAGCAGGCTCCTGGCTGAGCAGGGAGCCCGATGCGGGACTCGATCCCAGGACCCTGGGATCATGACCTGAGCCGAAGGCAGACACTTAACCGACTGAGCCACCCAGG
>NW_028041882.1:0-461 GCF_054177405.1 Leptonychotes weddellii
AAAAAAATAAAGGGGATCATAACACAACATAATAAAATAAAATTAAAAAATAAATTTTATTGAAATAAATAAAATAAAAAATAAAATGGGGGAAATAAAAAAAATAAAGGGGATCATAACACAACATAGTAAAATAAAATTAAAAAATAAATTTTATTGAAATAAATAAATAAAAAATAAAATGGGGGAAATAAAAAAATAAAGGGGATCATAACATAACATAATAAAATAAAATTAAAAAATAAATTTTATTGAAATAAATATAAAAAATAAAATGGGGGAAATAAAAAAAATAAAGGGGATCATAACACAACATAATAAAATAAAATTAAAAAATAAATTTTATTGAAATAAATATAAAAAATAAAATGGGGGAAATAAAAAAAATAAAGGGGATCATAACCATGTTCACGGTTGTCGTGTGGATAGAATGAGATTCTGTCTACGAAATAGCTGGTACT
>NW_028041883.1:0-461 GCF_054177405.1 Leptonychotes weddellii
AAATCTGTTCAATCTACTTAGCCCCTCTTCCCGAGCCGCTTCTTGGCTGTCAGACATGGTAGAGGACACCCACAGTGAATAAAACCTCCGTCTAGGATTTTGAAAGCCATAACGAACACTAGAAATGATGACCGTAATTTATTCTGGAGAAATCAAGATAGGGACCGACTGGAAACTATATGATTTGCGCTATCTTAAAAAAAAAAAAAAAAAGATAACACTGAAGTTTGCCCCATGAGAAATTCTCAGAGTGACTTTGTTTTGTGGCATTCATACTGGGTAATGTTCAGTATGTTCCAAAATTTAATTCATATCTTTATATTCTATTCCTCCAAAAGCTCTGAAAGATGTTTACTGTCCATTAGGGTTTAAGAGGGTATCTGCCTGTCCTACTGAGAAGCTGCCTGAAGCTGCATGATTTGCATATGGGCCTTTGATCTAACTATCATCACTGGCTGACC
>NW_028041884.1:0-461 GCF_054177405.1 Leptonychotes weddellii
ACTTTCCTCTTTGTTCCTGTTTCCTTTGAAGCCGTGCTCTGTCCACTGGTACCACTCATCCCTCTCCACTCCTCCCAGACTCCCAGAGCTGTGTCCTCCCTTCTCCTCAGAGAGACCCTTACTCGTAAATCCCTCCTCTCCCTGTGCCACTCGGCTGCCCACCACGACCCCCAGACCTCCTAATGGCATGCAGGTGGAGCACCGTCTTTGTTTCTAGCGTTCAATCTGCCATCACCTCAGGCACTTAAATATCCATGTGGACCACACGTCCACCACACCACATCCCCTTTCTTCCTTCCCTGCGCTGGGTACAAGCCGGCTTCTGAATCGCCTGCCTCGGCCCACCTGAGGCTCTCCGATCACACCTCCCTCTCCTGAGACCTTGTTCCCTTTATTCCACTGACTCTGACATTCCATCTGCTCGAGCTTGGCCATCCCCCATTCTTTCCACATTCCCCATT
>NW_028041885.1:0-461 GCF_054177405.1 Leptonychotes weddellii
TGAACATTAAGTGCCATAAGAACTTAGGAAAATGAGATACCAGTATATGCTGTAGACAAATATATTCAAGGAGGAAGTTGTGGTTGATCTGTGGCTTGAAGATAGGAAGAAGAGAGGAACAATATATATTTGTAGATACTAACCCTTCCAGGAAGTGGAGCTTAACCCTTTTTCCCAAAGGGTGGTCTAGACTTAATGATTTGCTTCCAAGGAATATAAGAGAAAGGGAAAAATGGTAATTTTACAATGGAGAAACCTAGCAAACACAACATCGACCAAGTGATGAAGGTTAACATCATGAGTGGTGTCATGTGGATATCATGTCTCCTGATATGATATGACAAGGAGGGTACTTCACCTCTGCGGTATCTTTCCCTAAAACCCATAATCACAGTCTAATCATGAGGAAAACATATCAAAACCAGATTGGGGGCCATTCTGCAAGAAACCATGCTCAATAC
>NW_028041886.1:0-461 GCF_054177405.1 Leptonychotes weddellii
ACTTTCCTCTTTGTTCCTGTTTCCTTTGAAGCCGTGCTCTGTCCACTGGTACCACTCATCCCTCTCCACTCCTCCCAGACTCCCAGAGCTGTGTCCTCCCTTCTCCTCAGAGAGACCCTTACTCGTAAATCCCTCCTCTCCCTGTGCCACTCGGCTGCCCACCACGACCCCCAGACCTCCTAATGGCATGCAGGTGGCGCACCGTCTTTGTTTCTAGCGTTCAATCTGCCATCACCTCAGGCACTTAAATATCCATGTGGACCACACGTCCACCACACCACATCCCCTTCCTTCCTTCCCTGCGCTGGGTACAAGCCGGCTTCTGAATCGCCTGCCTCGGCCCACCTGAGGCTCTCCGATCACACCTCCCTCTCCTGAGACCTTGTTCCCTTTATTCCACTGACTCTGACATTCCATCTGCTCGAGCTTGGCCATCCCCCATTCTTTCCACATTCCCCATT
>NW_028041887.1:0-461 GCF_054177405.1 Leptonychotes weddellii
AATATCATAAAAGCCATCTATGAGAAACCCACAGTGAATATCATTCTCAATGGGGAAAAACTGAGAGCTTTCCCCCTAAGGTCAGAACACGGCAGGGATGTCCACGATCACCACTGCTATTCAACATAATATTAGAAGTCCTAGCCACAGCAATCAGACAACAAAAAGAAATAAAAGACATCTGAATCAGCAAAGAAGTCAAACTCTCCCTCTCTGCAGATGATATGATACTTAATGTGGAATACCCAAAAGATTTCACCCGCAAACTGCTAGAACTCATACAGGAATTCAGTCAAGCGGCAGGATATAAAATCAATCCACAGAAATCAGTAGCATTCTTATACACCAACAACAAGACAGAAGAAAGAGAAATTAAGGAGTCCATCCCATTTACAATTGCATCCAAAACCATAAGATACCTAGGAATAAATCTAACCAAAGAGGCAAAGAATCTGTACTCA
>NW_028041888.1:0-461 GCF_054177405.1 Leptonychotes weddellii
AAGACGAGAATAGGTACAAAAAAGACTTGACACACTTTCTTCCAAATTTTTTTTATTCTTATGTTAATCCCCATACATTACATCATTAGTTCTAGATGAAGTGTTCCATGATTCATTGTTCATGCACAACACCCAGTGCTCCATGCAGAACGTGCCCTCCTCAATACCCACCACCAGGCCAACCCATCCTCCCACCCCCTCCCCTCTAGAACCCTCAGTTTGTTTTTCAGAGTCCATCGTCTCTCATGGTTCGTCCACCCCGTTTCTTCCAAATTTTAAGAGATGATTTTCAAGAGCTTTATTTGGGTATGTTGTCAGACCAGGACTTTCAGAATTGATGGAAGAGTCTTGTGGGAAAATTTATTTTGATAAATCATTAGACATGCAGAAAAATGATCACACTGACTGGATCTATCCACAACATGGAAAATAAAGTGGATTTTCAGGGGGAAAAAAAATGA
>NW_028041889.1:0-461 GCF_054177405.1 Leptonychotes weddellii
CCAAATTCTGGCCTGATACTCTCTCTCTTCTACTCTACATCCCCTCCCCCTGCAGTCTCATTCACATCTATGGTTTCAACTCACCCGTAAGCTGAGGACTCCCTACATCTATTTCCTTCAGCCCCAGGGTTGGGATCAGCATGCAAAATTTAAGGGAGTGCTAAAAAACTCAGTAATCACACTAAATATGTCAATATAACGTAAAAAAGCCAAAAAAATTCACAACGGGCAAAATAACAGCATTTAAATAGTGACAGGATCACTTAGTATGAAACCACATCAGAGCCCGAGGCAGAAAGAAAAATCAGTATACTGATCCCCAGTCACCCTAGTAATCCCCCAGATTAGTGGGTCTCAACCACGGTGGTGCATTAGGATCTCTTGGAGAGCTTTTTCTGGGGAAGATAAAATTCACACCACATAAATTTCACCATTTACAAGTATATAGTTCAGTGGTTTTT
>NW_028041890.1:0-9599 GCF_054177405.1 Leptonychotes weddellii
TCTCTCTCCCTCTCCCTCTGCACCACCCCCCACGCCGCTGCTCGCATGCACATGTTCTCTCTCTTAAAAAAAATTAAATACTGAACACATACAAAAATACTATGTGAGAAATATGTAAGGTACAAAGAACTATTCTGTTTTGTATCCACAACCACTTAATTAAGAAACACAACTTTACCATTATCTTTAAGTCCTCTGTAGGTCCCCTGATCCTTACAAACTTCCATGTCCTCTAAGGCAAGGACTACCCTACAACTTTGGTTCTTAGCCTTCTCTTGTCTATGTCTTCAAACTACAAAGAAATAGTTTGAAGACATACATATCCCTATTTGATATATTGTAGAGTTTAGCTTATTTTTTAACTTTCAATAAATTAAATCATACTACACATATTCTGTAGCTTGCTATTTTTTGCCCAACATATGTTCCCAAATTCATCCATATTGATAGGCAATTCAATTACCTTGGTGTATAGTATTATTCTATTATATAAATATACTATAATATATTTATCTATCTCTTGTCAGTGTATATTTCAGCTGCTTCCCATTTTGGGAAAAGGGGTATACAAACAATGCTGCTATAAACACACTTAAACGTGTCTCCTGATGCAGATGAGCAAGAATTTCTCCCAAGCAGTATTTTTCAAACTACAGACTGTAATCTAGTAATGGGTCATTAAATCAATTTAGTCATCACAATCAGCATTTTTAAAAAGTGGAATAGAATACAATAGAAAATATCAAATATAAGCATAAATTCTTAGCAAAAAAACTATACCATAATAATAAAATTACGAAAGAAGCAAGTACATTAAGTATCTCCTAAATGTTTAGTGTTTAATTTTTGATTTATATTTTATTTAAATATTATTAAATTCATATTTGGTACATGCTTTGTTATATTTTTTACCTTTATTATACATAGTAAGGACAATTATTATTATGTGAAATTTTTATTTCATGTGTGGGTATACTAGGGTCATTAGGTAGAATATATTTTATTCAGTGTGGGGGTCATATTAATAAAAGTTTGAAAAATATTGCTTAAGATCATATTTGGAGGTAAAGTCACTAAGTCATGGGCTATAAGCACTTCAAGGGTTCTCACAGCTCCACATCTGCACCAACACTTGACTCTCAGGCTTGGTAATTTTTTACAAATCTAGTAAGTATAAATGCTTCTTCCTCAATATAGTTTTAATTTTTATTTCCTATTTTAATTATTAGGGCATATCAAACTGTGCCTGACATCAATCAAATGCTTAAGAATAGATGCATAAGTGTGGCCCATCCACAATTCACAGCCCATTTTTCTATTCTCATCTAAGTGTTACCCTCCTTCAAGATTCAATCTCTCCCTTCCTCCACGAAGGTTTCTCCAAACTGTCATAGTAATTTCTACCCGTTCTAGATTTCTGTCTTGCCCATATTATTCACTGGACACATTATGTACTACCTATCTATGTATTCATAATGCTTTCCAAACCAGATTAGCAAATGTTTATGAATGAGATTGACATAGAATGATAATTTCAATTATATGAACACTAAGATTGTTTACAGACTATCTACAGACCTCTCTTTTGAAAGGACAACTGACAAAACTTGAGAATCCTCATCTATTCTGGAAATTATTTAGACCCTAGGAAGGAAAGAACACTGAGCCAAATGATTAAAGTTTTAGAAGGGATTGCCCATTCATGTCAGCTAAACTTAACAGAAATTGACAGCTTAAACACCAATAGCAAGCCCTTTCATGAGAATTATTTAATAATTTGAATTTCGGCATTTGAGTGAATTTAGTAACCAACAAGGCCAAATATAGACTTAATTTTTAAATAAAAAAGCATAATACAAGCATAACCCAAATTATCAATATTCTTGTAATTAGTTTGATAAATCTGATATTATGTTGAATAATCATTAAAGTAATAGATAAAGATGCACTACCAATAAAAGACAACCAACAATTTAAACCTTTAAAGATTAGAAAATTTTGCATAATGCAAAATATTTTCCTATTAAAGTATGCTCTTAGTGATCTACTTTAAATAATGAAAGTACAAGTATATACAGCTGTAGTTCATTTTAAAATTTAGCTTTATGAAACTTTTCAACAAACTTCTTTGGATAGAGTACATTCTTAATGGTCTGGCTTGAGTTAATATTAAAATAGCAAATAGGGCGCCTGGGTGGCTCAGTTGGTTAAGCGACTGCCTTCGGCTCAGGTCATGATCCTGGAGACCCAGGATCGAGTCCCGCATCGGGCTCCCTGCTCGGCAGGGAGTCTGCTTCTCCCTCTGCCCCTCCCCCTCTCATGTGCTCTCTCTCATTCTCTCTCTCTGAAATAAATAAATAAAATCTTTAAAAAAAAAATATTAAAATAGCAAATAGAACTCAGAGGAACCATAAAGCATAAAGGGTGACAAGAGAAAGTATGTCTGGAACAAATAATTTATTATGGATAAGACATGAAATGAATAATTCACATCACAGTCAAGAGAAGTCTATAGAGTAAGAAGAGAATGATAAAGAGTATGATGCAGGAAAAAAGGGGAAGGAGGGGCAGCGGCATAAGACCTAAAACTCTACTGAGCAATACTTGAGCATAGTTAATATATTATTTATATGACCTACTTTCAAATGGGCATGAAAGTTTTAGTAAAAAACAGAGAAGTTATGAAGCCACAACAATGGTAAATGGAGAAACAAAACAATAGTAAATAGAGAAAAGGGAAGGGGTAACAGATCTAATTGTAACTGAGAACCAAAACTTATTTCTGAGCTTCCTATAAGGTAAAAAAAAGGGGGTGGGGTGAGGCTATAACGTTAAACAGCAACCATTATCTAATTAAATACAATATACTAGTCTGTGAGCGGAGTCATGTTATCCAATGCAATACTAGAAGGGGAATTTATTACATGATTTATTTTATAATTACCAGTGACAAAGCTAAGGCACAGACTTACCAAAAGAAGTTATAGGCAATGTTCTATGCTATCATAAATAAAATGTTATAATATTAGATTGCACTTCTCTGAAAGTTTTTTCTGCAATCAGCTGAAAAGTAGTGTGCATGACTGTGTGTATGTGTGTGTGTAACTTTCTAGAAATTTAATTAGATACATAAGTAAGATTTAAATAAGCTATAGGAATTGTCATTCTTAAGTGTTACTCTATTCCATAAGCTATAAGTCTTAAAAATTAAGAGCTACTTAATATTGCTCAGTGGAACAACAAAAACACACTGGAGGGACTTCCAGGTTCCACTCAAGCATGTAAGGAACTTGGAAGTCATCTCTCCTGTTCACAAACATGAAAAAAAGCTCAACTAACAAAAACCAACAACTCTTCTTAGAGCTATCAAAAAACTGGGGTCATAGAGCAAACTGTTGTTCCCCAAATTAGAGAAACAGACAGGTAGATACAGATAGTAGCACTTTACCAGAGCAAAAAACTCCATGGGAACCACTACCAGTGTAGGAAAATCTAATCTGTAATTAACAGATTGCTGGAAGATCAAAGGGGGCAAGTTTTGAGAGTTAAAAAGTCCAAAAAAGCCCAATCTTAGGGAAGTTTTGCCAGAGGCTAACCAACCTGGCAGAAGGGAAAAAAACTAACTCCAACACCCTCTAGCCTTCCTATTATCCAAGGGGGGAAAAACTGAGAAGTACTTATGAAGGTCACAGTGTAGGGACACAAGCTCTCTAAAAGACTGAGACCTACTTATGTGACCATAGAATACTTCCCCTCCCCCTGACACCTCACCACATCAGTAGGGCTTCTGTATAACAACCAGGGAACACAACAGAAAGAATTGTGCGTCTCAGACGATATTTAAGAAACTTTTAGAGAAACCCAAATAAAAAAGAACAAAACAAAGTTTAGCCTCTGACACGTACAGTTATAGCCAACAGTAAACAGAGCCTAAGCCCTAGCCAGATAAACATAAAACCTCACACTAAAACCTATTCACCTCAGAACTTTCTACCCATTTAGTCAATTTTAAGTGTCAACTTGGCTATGCCACAGTACCCATGGTATCCAGTTTTTGATGAAACACCAGTCTAGATGTTACTGTGAACATATTTTTCAGATGTGATTAACATTTGAATCAGTGGACTTTGAGTAAAGAAGATTACCTCTCCATAACGTGGCTGGGCCTCATCCAGTCAACTGAAGACCATAAGAGAAAGGGCGATAGTCCTCTGAGGAAGAAGAAATTGTGCCTCCAGACTGCCTTCTGATTGAGTTGCAACATTAACTCTTCCTTGGGTCTCCAGCCAGTCTCAGACTTGTCAGCCCACAACTGCATGAGCCAGCCAATGCCTTAAAATCAATTTCCCTCTCCAGATAGATAGATACAGATAGATATACAGACATATGTATTCACATCTATTACTTCTGCTTCTCTGAAGAACCCTGACTAATAGATTTTGGCCCCATTTTGGACTTCAGTCTTAAAATTGCAAGGACATGGATATCATCAACAACCTGAATGAGCTTAGAAGCAGATTCTTCCTAAATCAAGCTTCCAGATGAGAGCACAACCCAACTGAAACCTTGATTAAAACCATATGAGATGCCAGCTATGTCCAGACTCCTAACCCACAGCAACTTAATAACTGTATTGTTTTAATACACTAGCTTATGATAATTTGTTATACAGCAACAGAAAACCCAATATAATGTAATCTATTTTCCCACAGAATTTACACTAAAAATAATGGAGAAGGTGGTTATGGAACATAAGCATTATAAATCTTGATGGTACAAAAAATACAACCAAAAAATGCTAAGAATAAGAAATTAAGTCCTCCAATTACTCTCTATAAGTTCACTTTAAAATGCAGGAAAAACAAAGGCTGAATAAATCAAAATACACTAATTTTCTTATCTTTTCACAGTACACAGTTGAGAGAGATTATATACATTTTTTAGAATATGTTAGAAACAAGAAGTAGACTGTTTAATATATAAAGTAATAACTTAATCACTAAAAGAAATGATGTAGACTCTAAACGTCCCAAACTACCAACATGAAAATGCATGCATACCCAAACACACAAACACACACAAATGAAACAAATATAAAAAGCTAAGAAAGCATTAAAAACAGAAAGCATAAGGTCAGAGAACGGAGATTAAAAAAAAGTACGTTATATCAAGA
Organism: Leptonychotes weddellii; assembly: GCF_054177405.1. Lineage (NCBI taxonomy): Eukaryota > Metazoa > Chordata > Mammalia > Carnivora > Phocidae > Leptonychotes > Leptonychotes weddellii. Next base: position 5,174 of record NW_028041890.1, read on the forward strand.
AATATAGATGGGATAAACTTATCTTTAAAAAAGTAAAGATGTATAGATTGAGTCAAAACTCACTTCCAGGGAAGATGGTGGATTAGCAGGATCCTAAACTTATCATCCCACAAACACAACTAGGTAACACCCACATCAGAGTAAATCACCCAGAAAATGACCTGAAGATTGGCAGAACAGACTCGCCACAGCTAAACATAGAGAAGAGGCTACAATGAAGAGGGAAGGAAGGGCGGAGACACGGTTGAGAGCTAAAGGGACCAACGGGACTGTATGTGGGAGGGAGGGACACTGCAGTGGTAGAGAGGGCCAAGGTGCCCCAGGCACAGGGAATCTGCACAGGAAAGACAATCCCTGTAACATTTGGCTTTGAAAACCAGAGGCGCATAATTTTGCAAGTTCTTAGAATCAGTGGGGCTTAACACCTGGAACTTTGAAAGTCAGCCAGCTTGGCTCTCGGAGAGCCTGGAGAGCGAGAGGAAACTGAGTCCCCACCCTTAAAGAGACAGCACTGCAAAGAACCCTGCAGAGATGTAGCATAGAAGCAGCAATTTGAAAAATGCCTCAGGTATACAGGAAGACTTCCTAAGTGGGTACCATTTCCCTCTTTATCCTCCAGCCTAGAGATAGAAACCTGCGAGAATCAGCACAGACCCAACACTCCACCTAGCTGGCTATCAGCATACCTCTCCTTCCTCCCAGACCCCCATCCTTATACTTCTGTGGATCTACACCCTCCAACCTTGGCAGGAGTTTTGGGTGGCTGTAGGTCCCCTCCCCCAGCAGAGAGGTTTGGACCTTGCCAGCACTGTGTGCCCTGCTCCCACATTCTCCTATGATCCCAACCACTACCCTGTAGCAGTTTTCTAAAGCAGCTCCAGGTCCCCTCCCACAGCAGACCTGTGCAAACCTTGCTAACACTGTGCTCCCCACCCCCTCATTCTCCTGCAGACCCGACCCCTCCAATACACCCTTAGAGCCCATCAAAAGCAGTGCCACAAGCCTGGCAGTGTGCAAGCAGACTGAACAGAGGCCGGGACCACTCCAAAGTGACTGCTGCTCCAAGGAGAGTGCAAGATAACCACACACACCAGTCAGCTGGGGACCCAGCAGTGGGTTGGGGCAGATATCTGGTCTGCCTGCAGGCTCTGCCCAGCAGCGATAGCTTCTCAGGGGACAGTAGAGGGAAAGCACCCTGCAGTTAGTTCAGTGCTACTACATCTCTGGCAAATGCCTGGTCTGACTCAACTCAAGCCCAAGGCGGCCCCAGACTGGCCAACTAACAACAGAGGGACCAAACCCTGCCAACAACAGCAAAGAGAACCACTGCAAACAACTGTACTGAAAGGCAAAAGCAGTTCAGCCACAACAGTAGGGCACATGCAATACACATAGGAGACCCCCCTGAAGAGCCAGGTTCTGATGAACAGGGGGCATTGCACAACAGAGCACTACAGGACCTCTTCTTCATAAGGTCACTACTTTCAAGAGCAGGAGACATAGCTGACTTTCCTACCACATAGAAACAGACACCGAGAGTTAGACAAAGTGAGGACACAGAGAAATACGTCCCAGAAGAAAGAACAGGACAAAATCACAGCAAGAGAGCTAAATGAAATGGAGAGAAATAATATGACTGATAGAGAATTTAAATTAAAGTTCATAAAGATACTCACTGGACTTGAGAAAAGAGTGGAGGACCTCAGTGAGATCCTTAGGAAAGAGAGAAAACATGTAAGAAAGAACCAAACAGAGATGAAGAACTCAAACTGAAATTAAGGGGTGCCTAAGTGGCTCAGTCAGTTAAATGTCCAACTCTTGATTTCGGCTCAGGTCATGATCGCAGGGTCATGAGATCAAGCGACACATCAGGCTCTGTGCTCAGCGGGGAGTCTGCTTAGGATTCTATTCTCCCTCTCCCTCTGCCCTTCCCCCACCACTGGCATGCTCTCTCTAGAGAAGAAGATGAACAAATCAGAGACCTGGAGGAAAGAGTAATGGAGAGCAATGAACCTGAATGGGAAAGAGCAAAAAAATAATAATACAAGATGAAAATAGATATAGGGATTTCAACGACTCTATCAAGGAGAACACATTCCCATTATAGGAATCCCAGAAGAAGAGAAAAAAGGGGAGACAAAATGTATTTGAAGAAATAATAGCTGAAAAATCCCCAAATCTGGGGAAGGAAAGAGAAATCGAAATCCCCAAGGCACAGAGAGCGCCCAACAAAATCTACCCAAGGAGGTCCCCACCACAACACATAATAATTAAAATGGCAAAAAGCAGTGATAAGGAGAGAATTTTAAGAGCAGCAAGAGAAAAGAAAGAGATACATACAAGGGAAACCCCGTAAGGTTACTGGCTGATTTTAGCAGAAACTATTCAGGCCAGAAGAGAGTGGCATGATATATTCAAAGTGCTGAAAGAAAAAAACCTGCAGCCAAGAATACTCTTATCCAGAAAGGCTATCATTCAAAAACAGGGATAAAGAGTTTCCCAGACAAAGAAAGTTAAAAGAATTCATCACCACTAAACCAGCCTACAAGAAATGTTAAAGGGACTCTTTGAATGGAAAGAAAAGACCATTAGTAGGAGTAAGAAAAGCAGGAAGCACAAAAGCAATAAAAATTAGTATATCTGTAAAATTCAGTCAAGGAATTCACAAAATAAAAGGATGTAAAGTAAAACACCATATACCTAAAAGGTGTAGGGGACAGAAGAAAAGAATGGGTTCAAACGTAAGTGACAATCAATGTAATATAAACTGCTATATGCATAAGATATTATACACAAACCTAGATGGTAACCAAATCAAACACCATAACGGATGTGAAAAAAATAAAGAGAAAGAAATCCAAGTATACACTAAAGAAAGCCAGGAAACCATTAAAGAGGAGAGCAAGAGAAGAAAGGAATAGAAAAGAACTACAAAAACAACCATAAAATGAGTAACAAAATGGCAGTAAGTACATACCTATCAATAATTACTTTGAATGTAAATTAACTAAACACTCCAATAAAAAGACATAGGGTGATGAACTGGATAAAAAAGCAAGACCCATCCATATGCTGCCAGCAGGAGACTCATTTCAGACCTGAGGACACATGCAGATTGAAAGTAAATGGATGGAAAAACATGTATCATGTAAATGGAATTGAAAAGAAGGTTGGGTAGCAATACATATATTGGACAAAATAGACTTTAAAACGAAGATAGTAACAAGAGACAAAGAACACTATATAATCATAAAGGGCACAATCCAACAAGAAGATATAACAATTATAAATATTTATGCACCCAAAATGGGAGCAGCCAAACACCTAAAGTAGCTAAAAAAAACAAACATAAAGGAAGTAATCAATAGTAATACAATAACAGTAGGGGCCTTTAACACCCCACTTACATTGATGGATAGAATATCCAAACAGAAAATCAACCAGATCTAACAGACATATTCAGAACATTCCATCCTAAAACAGCAGAATACACATTCTTTTCAAGTGCACATGGAACATTCTCCAGAATATATCACATATTAGGCCACAAAACAAGTCTCAAAAAATTGAAAAAATCAAAGTCATAGATAGCATGCATCTTTTCCATCCACAATGCTATGAAATCAGAAAACAACACTAAGGGGTAAAAAAGTCTGTAAAGAATATAAATACAGGAAAGTTAAGTAACATGCTACTAAAAAATGAATGGCTCAACAAAGAAATCAAAAAGGAAATAAAAATAATACATGGAGATAAATGAAAATGAAAATAAAACAGTCTAAAATCTTTGGGATGGGGCACCTGGGTGGCTCAGTTGGTTAAGCGACTGCCTTCGGCTCAGGTCATGATCCCAAAGTCCTGGGATCGAGTCCCACATCGGGCTCCCGGCTCACCGGGGAGCCTGCTTCTCCCTCTGACCCTCTCCCTTCTCATGCTGTTTCTCTCTTGCTCGCTCTCTAATAAATAAATAAATAAAATCTTTGGGATGCAGCAAAAACAATTATAAGAGGGAAGTTTATAGGAATACAGGCCTCCATCAAGAAACAAGAAAAATCTCAACTACACAACCTAATATTAAACCTATAGAAACAAGAAAAAGAACAAACCAAACCCAAAACCACTAGAAGGAAGGAAATAATAAAGATTAGAGAAGAAATATATAAAATAGAAACTAAAAATAATAATAACGATAATAATAATAATAATAATAATAATAATAATAAAACAGATCCATGAAACCAGGAGTTGGTTCCTTGAAAAGATCAACAAAATTGACAAACCTTTAGCCAGACTCATCAAAAAAAATTTTTTTTAAAGAGAGGACTAACAGGGCGCCTGGGTGGCTCAGTCGTTAAGCATCTGCCTTCGGCTCAGGTCACGGTCCCGGAGTCCTGGGATCGAGCCCCGCGTTGGGCTCCCTGCTCGG
>NW_028041891.1:0-461 GCF_054177405.1 Leptonychotes weddellii
AAATATCTATAACCTTCTGTTCTAGTAATATTCTTCATATAAAGACAACACTAGGGGTGCCTGGGTGGCAAAGTTGGCTGAGCATCTGTCTCTTGGTTTCAGCTCAGGTCATGATCTCAGGGTTGTGAGATCCAGCCCCGAGTCAGGCTCCATGCTCAGTGTGGAGTCTGCTTGGGATTCTCTCTCCCCCTCCCTCTGCCCCTCCTGTTCATGCTCTTTCTCCCTCTCTCAAATAAATAAATCTTAAAAAAAAAAAAAAAAGACAATACTAATACTCACCCCACTATTCCCTTTGCTTTTGTTTTGTTTTGTTTTGCAGTTTCATTGTGGGGTTTCCTTTTATTTATCCTAATTTGGATTCACTGGGATTTTTCAATCTGCAGATAGTGTCCTTTGCCAGTTCAAGAAAATTAGTAGCCATTATCTCTTCAAATAATGCCTATGCTCTATAAAACAGCCAG
>NW_028041892.1:0-461 GCF_054177405.1 Leptonychotes weddellii
CCAAATTCTGGCCTGATACTCTCTCTCTTCTACTCTACATCCCCTCCCCCTGCAGTCTCATTCACATCTATGGTTTCAACTCACCCGTAAGCTGAGGACTCCCTACATCTATTTCCTTCAGCCCCAGGGTTGGGATCAGCATGCAAAATTTAAGGGAGTGCTAAAAAACTCAGTAATCACACTAAATATGTCAATATAATGTAAAAAATCCAAAAAAATTCACAACGGGCAAAATAACAGCATTTAAATAGTGACAGGATCCCTTAGTATGAAGCCACATCAGAGCCCGAGGCAGAAAGAAAAATCAGTATACTGATCCCCAGTCACCCTAGTAATCCCCCAGATTAGTGGGTCTCAACCACGGTGGTGCATTAGGATCTCTTGGAGAGCTTTTTCTGGGGAAGATAAAATTCACACCACATAAATTTCACCATTTACAAGTATATAGTTCAGTGGTTTTT
>NW_028041893.1:0-461 GCF_054177405.1 Leptonychotes weddellii
GAAATCCAGGTCTCCTACTCCTCCGCCATCTTGCTCCGCCCCCAATTCTTTTTTTTTTTAAGATTTTATTTATTTATTTGACACAGAGAGAGAGAGCACAAGCAGGGGGAGCAGCAGAGGAAGAGGGAGAAGCAGGCTCCTGGCTGAGCAGGGAGCCCAACTTGGGGCTCCATCCCAGGACCCTCGGATCATGACCTGAGCCGAAGGCAGACGCTTAACTGACTGAGCCACCCAGGCGCCCCATAAATAAATATTTAAAAAATAATAGGTCTATTCAAGTCTTTAACTTTTTAAGCACTGGATTGTCTTTTTATTGTTGAATTGTAAGAGTTCTCTTTAAGTGTAAATACTGTACCCTTGTCAGATAATTTGCAGGTATTTTCTCCTGCTCCATGAATTGTCTTTTTGCTTTATTTTTTTTTTAAAGATTTTATTTATTTATTAAAGAGAGCGAGAGAGTG
>NW_028041894.1:0-461 GCF_054177405.1 Leptonychotes weddellii
TTTCAAACTCAAATCCTGAACTAATTCATGTTTGGCCCCATCTGTGATAGGCTGATGATGAAAATATTCCCAAATCCTTCGGCCTTTTTTACATCCAGCTCGCCCTCTGCCACATATTCTTAGTGACTTCACACTCTGCTTCTGGGCTCCATCCCGTGACTTGACTCAGCCACTGTTAGTTCAGGAAATGTGACTCTAGTGGAGGTTGGAAACTGCTTGTACCATTGCCTCACCCTCTGCCACAGGAGGGGCATGCTCAGGCTAGTGCAGCCTTTCCAGCTGCAGCTGTCCTAGACCAGCCAACAGCCAGATGAACAACAGCTCTGTGAGCAAACCAAGCCAAGGTCTACTGTTAGGACAAAATATATTAAAAGTAAGGGGCTTATTGTCCCTGTTGAAAATAAGGAAAGAGAGCCCCTTCCCATCCTTTTCTTATAGCATTTACTTGAGGAAACTTGTGA
>NW_028041895.1:0-461 GCF_054177405.1 Leptonychotes weddellii
GTTGAATCTCAGATCTGTACCTCTGAAACAAATAATGCAATATATGTTAAGAAAAAAAAAAGAAGAAGAAGGTAGCGGGAGGGGAAGAATGAAGTGGGGGAAATCGGAGGGGTAGACGAACCATGAGAGACGATGGACTCTGAAAAACAAACAGGGTCTAGAGGAGAGGGGGGTGGGAGGATGAGTTAGCCTGGTGATGGGTATTGAGGAGGGCACATTCTGCATGGAGCACCTGGTGTTATGCACAAACAATGAATCATGGAACACTTCATCTAAAACTAATGATGTAATGTATGGGGATTAACATAAGAATAAAAAAATAAAAACAAAAAGTTTCTTAGAAATACATATTTTCATATGTATGTAAAAAATATCTTCACACTTCTGAAAATTTTGATTTTGAATGGAATCACATTAAATTAAGCCTCTCAATTGCTGTTTTATTCTGGGTTACTTGTGCC
>NW_028041896.1:0-461 GCF_054177405.1 Leptonychotes weddellii
CAGTCGGCCCTGGAAGAGGCCAGGCAGCCCAAGAGCGACAATGTGGTGATCCCCGAGTGCGCCCACGGCGGCCTCTACAAGCCCGTGCAGTGTCACCCCTCCACCGGCTACTGCTGGTGCGTCCTGGTGGACACTGGACGCCCCATCCCCGGCACATCCACCAGGTAAAGCTGCACCCGTGGGCCGGGGGCGGGGGAGATGGGGAAGGCAGGCCCCTGTGGCTGCCGCTGACTCGGACGCCCGGCACCCAGACCTCGCCTGGCCGCTGGGCTGCGCTGGCCGTGCGCGCACTCCCCTGCACGGGGGGCCCATCAGAAGCTGGAGGAGACCGTCTCTGGCGGCCGCCGGGGGCTCCTGTGTGAATGACAGCGGGGAGCCTGCAGGCTGAGGTCTTTACACCAGGTTTGCTGCTGTCGTTATTATTCCTGCAGGCTGGGACTGTGAAGGCCGGCTCGGGGATC
>NW_028041897.1:0-461 GCF_054177405.1 Leptonychotes weddellii
TTAATTTGTGTTTTCCTAATGGCTGTTAAGCTTCTTTTCATGAGAATATTGGATCTCTGTGTATCTTCATTTGTGAAATATCTGTACAAAACTTGTACTCATTTTTTTTTATTCTTATGTTAATCCCCATAGATTACATCATTAGTTTTAGATGTAGTGTTCCATGATTCATTGTTTGTGCATAACACCCAGTGCTCCACGTAGAATGTGCCCTCCTCAATACCCATCACCAGGCCAACCCATCCTCCCATTCCCCTCCCCTCCAGAACCCTCAGTTTGTTTTTCAGAGTCCATCGTCTCTCATGGTTCGTCTACCCCTCCGATTTCCCCTGCTTCATTCTTCCCCTCCTGCTACATTCTTCTTCTTTTTTTTCTTAACATATATTGCATTATTTGTTTCAGAGGTACAGATCTGAGATTCAACAGTCTTGCACAATTCACAGCGCTTACCAGAGCATATA
>NW_028041898.1:0-461 GCF_054177405.1 Leptonychotes weddellii
CTCTCTGTATCTCTGTGTCTCAAATGAATAAATAAAAAAATCTTTAAAAAAAAAAAAAGTGTACATGAAAGATGAATCTAAGTAGTTATATTTTTAGAATAAAGAGAAAATATTTATTTTTAAAAAGATTTTATTTATTTATTTATTTGACAGAGAGAGAGAGAGAGCACAAGCAGGGAGGGGGGCAGTGGGAGAAGGAGAAGCAGGCTCCCCACTGAGCAGGGAGCCCAACATAGGGCTTGATCCCAGGACCCTGGGATCATGGCCTGAGCCGAAGGTGGACGCTTAACTGACTGAGCCGCCCAGGCACCCCTAGAATAAAGAGAAAATATGTAATGCTTCACTGAAAATTATTTGCTAGAATTATTTCCTTGGAAATGCAGACAATATTTTTTATTATTCTTATTATTCACATATTAAATAGTATTTAAGTTTATAGTTACATAATATTTTCAATAACT
>NW_028041899.1:0-461 GCF_054177405.1 Leptonychotes weddellii
CAGTCGGCCCTGGAAGAGGCCAGGCAGCCCAAGAGCGACAATGTGGTGATCCCCGAGTGCGCCCACGGCGGCCTCTACAAGCCCGTGCAGTGTCACCCCTCCACCGGCTACTGCTGGTGCGTCCTGGTGGACACTGGACGCCCCATCCCCGGCACATCCACCAGGTAAAGCTGCACCCGTGGGCCGGGGGCGGGGGAGACGGGGAAGGCAGGCCCCTGTGGCTGCCGCTGACGCGGACGCCCGGCACCCAGACCTCGCCTGGCCGCTGGGCCGCGCTGGTCGTGCGCGCACTCCCCTGCACGGGGGGCCCATCAGAAGCTGGAGGAGACCGTCTCTGGCGGCCGCCGGGGGCTCCTGTGTGAATGACAGCGGGGAGCCTGCAGGCTGAGGTCTTTACACCAGGTTTGCTGCTGTCGTTATTATTCCTGCAGGCTGGGACTGTGAAGGCCGGCTCGGGGATC
>NW_028041900.1:0-461 GCF_054177405.1 Leptonychotes weddellii
ACAGCTATGGCCTCGCTCCTCCGGCAGGACTAATTATAAGCAGAGGCCGGACCTCGTTGAGAACTGGAAGCGCGGGCGGGAACCGCGGCCCCGCTGCCCCACCCCGGGCTCCGCCCCCTCTGGGCGGAGCTCCAATGACTGTGGGACGGGGGCAGGGCAGTTTCCCGTGGAAGCTCTGCATTTCCCTGAGCCCGTTGCTATTTGTATCTGCGGCTCTCTTCCTATGAGAAAGTGAGTAGGGGCTTCTAGTTTACAACGGGGAACAGTCGTTTCTCATTCAGAAGGGAATGATTGTCAGCTGGGAAGGGAACCCTAAGATGCCACCCCAAAAGAGGAGTGTAGGAGTCCAGGACAAACCGTCTCAAAATGGGCCACTTTGGTATGAAGGGTAGCAGAATATGCCACCCCAAAATATGCCTCTTTGGCATAAAGACTGCTTTTTGAGCAGATTATTTTTAAGA
>NW_028041901.1:0-9599 GCF_054177405.1 Leptonychotes weddellii
CACAGATCTGTACCTCTGAAACAAATAATACATTATATGTTAAAAAAAAAAAAAAGAAGAAGATAGCAGGAGGGGAAGAGTGAAGGGGGGGAAATCGGAGCGGGAGACAAACCATGAGAGACGATGGACTCTGAGAAACAAACTGAGGGTTCTAGAGGGGAGAGGGGTGGGAGGATGGGTTAGCCTGGTGATGGGTATTAAAGAGGGCACGTTCTGCATGGAGCACTGGGTGTTATACACAAACAATGAATCATGGATCACTACATCAAAAACTAATGATGTATGCACAAACAATGAATCATGGAACACTTCATCTAAAACTAATGATGTAATGTATGGGGATTAACATAAGAATAAAAAAATAAATAAATAAAAATGTAAGATATTGACCAAAAAAAACTAATGATGTATGGTGATTAACATAACAATAAAAAAACTTAAAAAAAAAGTTTGATCACCTTCTATATTGACAATGTATGGAACAAGGGTCAGCAAACTTCTCTAAAGGACCAAATAGTAAATATTTGCAGCTTTGTGGATCATATGCTTTCTGTCATATCTTTTCAACTCTGCTATTTGGAAAAAACAAAAAACAAAAAAACTCAAAAACTCTGCTGTTTGAAAACAGCCATCACCAATGGGCATGGTGGTGCCCCAACAAAATTGTATTTATAAAAGCAAGCAGCCATAATTTGTCTACCACTGCTAGAGACAAACAAGCTTTCACATACAGTACTGCTGGGACAATGGGTACTGCTTTCACAGAGGGTTGTCTGGCATTATATGTCACCAGCTGAAGTGCACATATTTTTTGATCCAACAATTCTAATTGTAGGCTTATCGCTCATAGGTATATTCACACATATGTGAAATGATATGACAGCAAGGATACTCACTGCAGCCAAGAATTGGAGACAATTTAAAGGTATCTATACTGTGGAATAATAGTTAACTGCTAAAAACAATAGGGAGGTCCTATTTACTAGTATGGAATGAACTCCAAGGTAAAATGTTAAGAGAAAAAAGTTCAAGATGCAGGATAGGACATAAAAGACGCTATCATCTGGGTAGGCATGTACATGCATACCCCACCCCACATGCACACATTATAAATGCATGTACTATCTTATCACTAGAAGGCTACTCATGAAACTATAAGAAAGCTTCCATCTAAGAAGAGGAACTGAACGAATGGGAACAGGGTAAAAGTGAGACAAACTTCTCACAAAATATTCACAATGAACATTTTGAACTCAGAATTTTGAGCTATGTTCTTCTATTACTTATGTAAAAGTTGAAGTTAAATTTATGAGTTTTCACTCAATGAGGCTCACTTAACAGTGGGTAGGCAAGACATGAGGTGAAAAAGAGTCTCCAAAAAGAAAATGTGCCCAAGAAACACATATTCCAGACTGTTCCTGCCCAGATTTTTTTTCTTGGATTTCTGTTGTTCTCTTCTCATCTGTCTTTAGGACCTCTTACTGCCTTTGTGAATCCCAAATGTTCCATCTCTCTTTTAACCTATGCATGCAGTGTGCCTGAGTCACCCAGGGCTGGGTTCACCTGAGGTAAGGTGGTCACCAAGGGCGCCTTTGTCAAGTTGAGTGGGCCTAGCTGGTGAGTGCCAATGCCAAAAGAAGAGAGCAGACAAGGACACTTCTGAGGAGCAAGCCCGGGCCAGACCAGCTCCCATCACTTACTTGATTGGGAAAGGGTGTCTTTCACAAGTCTTCTCACATACCTGGCCCTAGTTTGGAAAGTTTGGGATGGAATCAATGAGAAGATGTCTGTGGGAACAAGTTCAATACACCCATAACGACCACAGAGTCAGACATGCTTGCTGGCTGACGATACTGGAAGGGCAGCAGATGAGAGTTAGGGCACATGTCAACTCTACCACCTGAGACTCAGCTTGCCACACCTTAGCACATGGCCCTACCCTGCACCACGTCTTCCTTCCCCTTAATCTCTTACACTAAGTGGAGTGGCCCTGCTCCTTCCAATGTATCCAGGGAAGAAGGCTGGAAGGTTCAACGTCTTTAGTCAAGTTCCCCAGGGGCAGGAGAACTTAGGGATTTAGTGAGGGTGTGTTCTCAGAAGGGGTGCAAGGGAAGCAGGACAGTCCGAGGAAGGAGCTGAGCAAGAATGTGTGCTCAGATGGAATCTAGCCTCATCCTGATCCTGTGGGAAGCTCTGGAGCGCTAAGGACATCACCAGGTTAGGCCCCCCCTTATGGTTGCAAACTAAAAGGGGAGAAGGAAAGCATAGCTTCCCTGATAAAGGGGTTCTTATTTGGCTGGGGGCAATCTTCTGGAAAAGCAATTAACACACACAGTCACTGGGAAATAAATTCCAGCCCAGCAAAAAGATTGAGCAGAGCACTAACAGTACCCACTTTTGCATGACTAGTGAGCCTCTGAACAGCAGAGGACAGCGGCTCTGACTAGAATGAATTACCAAGGGGGAGCCATGGATCTGCCATCCACAGTTTTTGTCCATCAAGTAACAAACAGTCTTGTGTTTGGTTAAGCCCATAGCATGCATTACCCAAATGTCAGCAGCTTGTGGGCAACAGAGTTGTTTCCTAGGGCTTGCCATTATAGAGTACCAAAACAGAGCGGTTAAGCAACAGAAACAAATTGTCTTACTGTCCTGAAGGCCAGAAGTCCCAGATCAAGGTGTCAGCAGGGTCATGCTCCCTCTGAAGCCTATAGGGAAAGCATCCTTCCTTGCCTCTTCCAGCTTCTGGTAGCCCCAGATATTCCTTGTTGAGACACAACGTAACTCCAATCTTGACAGGGCATGCTCCCTATGTGTGTGTCTGTCTCTAAATTTCCCTTTTATTAGGACAGCAGTCATATTGGATTAAGAGCCCACCCTACTCCAATATGACCTCATCATAACTATATCCTCAACAACTTTATTTCTAAATAAAGTCACAGTATGAGATCCTGGACGTTAGTATTTCAACATATGAATTTGTGGGGGAAGGGGACACAATTCAACCCAAACCAGGTAAGCATTTTCATCTAAGAATTTGGGCTAGTCTGGGGCTGCTCCAACTCTAACACACTTCTACCTCTAGTCTGGTTACTTCTGTGTGACCCAGTATTTGATTATAACCCCATATTTAACCTAAATTACAATTAACTTAGCTATGGCAATTCCAAGTGAGGGCCCAAACCAGTCCCTCTTCTGTGTAATGGCAGGCCTATCCCTAGCATGGACACAATGCGTTGATTCTTCTCATTTGTAACTTCTCTCTTGGTTTGGCCACTGTCTGGTCAAACCATATAGCAGAAAAACCATCTCCATGTAGATAAAGAAGTTTGCATTCTTGGAGGAGGGGAAGCAGAGGGAATGAGCCATATGCAACACTTCACAGGCAAAATGTTTGTTTTAACATTCACTCTGAGATATATACAATTGTTATTAAGGAAAATTCTGAATTTTGAAAGACAACACGGAGGAGTAGGTTTTGATTCCAATATGTTGAATATCAAGAGAAAAGGAGTATAGACATGAATCATAATTGTTCCTGGCTGCTAATCAAAAGGTCAAATGAAGTCACTGGAGGCACACCTGTGCAGAGGTATACCATTAAAACTTCCATTCTGGATAGAAATTCTAGGGAGGTACAAGATCATCAACTAAACCCTTAGGAACAAGGGCAACAGATTTTGAATGAGTCACTAGTGGATAAACAAGGAGACAGAAGATAATGTGTGCACATGAGGGTCATTAAAGGAATGAGCTGAGAGGCACATGGATGAGCAAAGAAATGAAGTGACACCCCACCACCAACAACACTAAAAGATGTCTACGTCTCCAGCACCCTTTGCATGGTCCCTCTCTCCAGCCAAATGTTTTTCCTGACCCCACATTTAGGTTCTCAACATCCCACGCTGCTCTCTGGCCCAGAGACCTGCTTCATTATCAAGGTGATGTCATGGGCTCCTAGCACTCAGGTCACCTATTAGCTCCTCTTGCCTTTCTTGAACTTCCTGACCCATCACTTGGCCCTGACCTCTGGAAACAGTGTTCACCTTGCTCCCACTTGCTTGCTCAACCTACTGCTGCCTGAGTTAACCTATGCTCTTTGATTTGCCACACTATGTTCTTACAACACCACAGACTGGTTATCAAATATTTGTGTGGCCCATAAGCTCTACCTGTTATCAAGTTTTCTAGGCCTTTTGAATTAAGCAATTTTCTTTAATCCAATATTTTTTGTACCATGATGCATGGGATCGAATAACACTGGGCTAGTATTTCTTTTAAATTTTGTTTTCAAAACTGGGCTTGGGGCACCTGAGTGGCTCAGTCCATTAAGCGTCTGCCTTCAGCTCAGGTCGTGATCCCGGGGTCCTGGGATCAAGCCCCACATCAGGCTCCCTGCTCAGCAGGGAGTCTGTTTCTCCCTCTCCTTCTGCCCCTCTCCCCCCAGCTCATGTTTGCACTCTCTCTCTCTCTCTCAAATAAATAAAATCTTAAAAAAAAAAAAAATCCATGCATGTAGGAGTAAGCGTCACGTACTACCTCTTCAAGACTTCACATTAATAATCTTTGGAAGTAATGTCTCATGTTTGTATCCACACCTGCAATTAGTACACCAAATTATGTTTTATAGGCGGCATAGATTTGTTGCACTGATGGTCCTAATCCTCACCCTTCCCTGTGTCTGTGTCCTTTGTAACCCTGAAGTGCCCTCCCACTCTGACTCTGGGCTGGCCAAGTTCCTTGATGTGGCCAATAGGATGTTGACAGACATGTTGCAAAGGCCTGAAAAAGCACTTGGCGTGTGTCCACTCTTGCTCTTACTCTTCTGCCACTGCTATTAGAATACTCCTGGGCTAAGATGGAGGGTGAGGCACAGGAAGGATCTGAGCTGGTAACACTGCTGGAGCCATTCTACATCAGATACCCCACAAATCTCCCAACTTGTGGGCAAGTCCAGCCAAGACCAGAAGAACCACCCAGCCAATCTTGCAGACTGAATGCACCTCATTCAGTGCCACAGGTTTTAGGTGGTTTGTTAATGACACAATAGCTTGCAAACTATCTTATCGTACACAATCCCACTCCATAGCAATAAATCCACTTGAACATAAATTCCATGAGAGCACAGATCTTGTCTATTTGGGTCACTGATGTTTCCTACATGCCGAGAACAGTGCCTGATACATAGGTTTTCAATCAACATTTACTGAACTGATGAATGAATAAATGAATAAAAATAATAATGATAATAGTAATAACAATATTAGATACAATTAACTTAAATTCTTTTATGTTCTAAGTACTCTACTGGGTGCTTAATAAGCTGTTTTATTTCATTCTTTTGTCAACCCTGCAAAGTAACTATTATTTATCCCATTCTAAAGAGGAGAGAATTGAGGTTTAAAGCAATTGAGCAATTTTTTAAGATCACACATCTCAATAGTGGCACATGTATGGCTCTAACACAGGACTATTTAAATTCAAAAATCCATGTTATTCACAGAAAATACAGAGTATTGAATTATTGAAGCTATTTAGTAGGTATATCTGAGAGATTTTGAGTGGCTTAACCGAGTTTTAAAACAAGTAGATTACAGTTGAGCCTGGAACCTTCCCTATGCCTAGTTGCTTTCCAATAATCACAAAATTTGGAGCCAAGTGAGCACAATTGTAAGGTCCCCATACAAGAATATGGAGATATCCTCTGACAATCTGGTTGTAAAATCAGAAGATTAATGAAATAAGAAATATACAAAGTAGTTTTAATAAAGTTTCTACACACCTAAGCAGGACATGGATATAAAACCTAAATGATACTGTTAAAAAAAAAAAAAGTAACAAAAGAGATATGAAGAATTGGATCCATGTGGAAGTGAGAATGTATGTCTACTTTCCCTCTTACATTAACAAGAGGGAAATTTTAAAGAATGTAAATCATTAACAGCATTAGAACCCAAAAGAATAAAAAGGTCAAGAAGTATATTAGTTAGGGTTCTCCAGGGAAACAGAACCAATAGAGTGTGTGTGTGTGTGTGTGTATGAGAGAGAGAGAGACAGAGAAAGAGAATTGGCTCATGTAATCCCGGAGTCTGCTATGTGGGCCAGCAGACAGAACCCCAAGAAAAGAATGAAAAATACACCATCCCTGTAAATATTTTAACATACCTCCCTCAGTAAATGGTAGATCTACTAAAATAAAAAGGTAAATAAATACATTTGAATAGCATAAGTAATGTTTCATCTAATGGATACAGAAAAAATACTGTTTTCAAAACTGGGAGCATACATATTTTTCCAAGCATACAAGGAACATTTATGAAAACTGGCCATGTGCTACACCTTTCTTTAAAGGACCAGATAATAAATATTTCTCTATGACCCAGTGTCTTGGTCAGGGTGAGTTAACTTTGTAAGAAGGAATCCCAAATTTCAGAATAAAATTTATTCTGAATAAAAATTAATTTTTTGCTCACAAGATCGTCATATGAATAGCATGGGACATGGAAGGGAGGGGTGATAACTAATCCACAGTCATGTGGGGAAAGAGTAAAAATTGCTGCATGGAGATTTTCATGGGCCAGGCCAAGAAGTAGCAAACATCATTTGTTCAGACTCATTACCAGAACTCAGTCAAAGACCTTGTTTAACTGCAAGAGAATCTAAAATAAGAGAGTCTGTAGTCACAAGAAGAACCAAGGAAAACAGATACTGATGCACACTAGCAAATTCTGCTACTCCCAGCAGTTCCATTTCTAGTTATCTGCCATGCCTGCCAAACTTTTGCGTTAAGTGTGCTATTATATCTATAATGGCAATTTATAGTATTCTTGTTCTTGATGACAAAAACGACTGGAAACATTTCAAATGACTATCAAAAATAGAATTGGACAAACTCATAATGAAGGAGAGAGTAGGAATAATTTTAGAAGCAGTTTGCTTGAAAAGACAAAAAGAGGGAACAAAGGATTGGTCTAAGACAGGAGCAGGAACACCTTATGTATCAGAGTATATGAGTGGAAAAGCAAATGGTTTGGCAAATTTCACATTTAGAAGATATCATTCTCATTGGAATGCACCTAATTTCTCTGTAAAATATGAGGCAGCCACATAAGCTAAGATGCAGTGAGAAAGGGATGTTGAGAAGATGTGAAATAGTCATCTCTGAGAGTTGGAAGCTCAATTTAGTAGGGATGTATAGTAGAATTGTCTGGAAGAACTGAGTGCCCATTTGAGACTTGTGGTCATAGTTGAAGTGAGTCCAGATGACAATGCTGTTCCACATTCCCCAGCCATGTTCAGCTGCTGGAGTGCAAGGAGGGAATGAATGGGTAATTGGGCTTAACTAGGGTGGAGTGTGCAGAGGAGTATGATGAAGGAGAGTGAATAAGAGCATCAAGGGTGTTTTCCTGAGAATAATTATAATTCTATGCCGTGGGATCTAAGTTGAAGAGAGAGGAAACTGAAGGGGGTAAGAGATAATGAAAAATGACAGATGAACAGAAGCCCAGAGGAAAGGTAAGGTAGAAGGGTAAAAGCTGATGCCCAGAATATGAATGATTTGAAACTGAGATTTCAGAAGGGTTGCTGTTGTTGTTGATGCCAAGGTCTAGGTAATGACCTAGATGGGTGTCTGAGGAAGGATGAAGGAAAAGACCACTGCATAAGAGAGGTCAAGGAATTGAGGAGGCCGTGGGTGAGAGGGATCACCTGTGTCGACATCTGGCACCAAAATTAATAACAAGAGGAATAATAGAGAAGGAGACAGTGATCCAGGAGCTGAAATCAGAAATGAGTAAAACAGTATGGCTTCAGGGGCAGAATATCGCTACATATATATCAGACCAAGGATTCATATCCAGACTGTATAAATAATTCTTATACATCAATTTATCAATGAAAAATAAGCCAATATAAAAATGAGCAAAGGCTATGGATACATAGTTCACAGAAGAAGAAATAACTTTACTCAATAAACATACGAAAAAGATGTTGTGTTTTCTTACAATAGTAAAATGCAAATTAAAATGAGATCACTTTTTTAACTCCTTGGTTAGCAAAATAAAATAATAATAATAAGTTAAGAAGTTGAGCTATCCAAATTGAACTGGGGGTGAAGAAATGGGTACTCAAACACTTTTAAAGTGTAAAATGGGTGCAAACTTTTTAGAAAACAATTTTGTGACTTTCATCAAAATTTTAAGTGGGCATACATTTAGCCAACAAAGGCCATTTCTGGAAATGTTTCTTACTATAATACTCACATATATAAACACATATATAGATACATAGTTATTTGTAATTGTAAAAACTTGGAAATAATCCAAATTTCCAACAATATTTCTTCCTGGCATCACCTTCCAAATAAGCTATTTGCCTTCCCTTCCTTGGCTAAGGGTCTAAGTCTGGAAGCACCCACACTCAGAGTCCCTGCAAAGTGACTTATCTCCTCCCTGTTTTACTCAGGAAGATTGGCAGTAATACTATCCAATTGCCACTCTTCCTTTTTCACCTGGGGCGCAGAGAAACAGAATTCCTCTGTTCTCTGACAGGTATTTTATATACTAACTAACATGCAAAACTTCTCATGACATAGGAACAGCTCATGACTTAATTCCCTCCCTCAATTCTGACTTACATAAATTATTTCATCAGGAGAGAATGGTCTCAGCCTTGTGAGGCCATACTTTCCTAGTGACTGTTATCAAGTCCATGTGTTTACAGATGTAGGAAGTATTTTCACATAACAAACAGGCAGACCTTGGCCTTCTTAAGAAACCACTGACAAATGCACACTTGGTTGTCCAGAGTGCAAATAATAAATGCCTATGTTAGCAATTCAATGAAGGAAAAGAACTGCCTTTCAACTAAGGGTGCTTAACAACTGGATAAATAGGTGGAAAAAATATGAACCTCAATCCCTACCTTCACCATACATAAAAATTAATTCAAGATGTGTCCTAAGTCGGGTGCCTGCATGGCTCAGTCGGTTAAGCAACTGCCTTCAGCTCAGGTCATGATCCTGTAGTCCCAGGATTGAGTTCCACATTGGGCTCCCTGCTCAGCAGGGAGCCTGCTTCTCCCTCTGACCCTCCCTCCGACCCCTGTGCTCTCTCTCTCTCAAATAAATAAATTCTTAAAAAAAAAAAAGATGTGTCATAAGTCTAAACATAAAAGTTACAATTGTAATATCTCCTATATAGAAAATGTTGGAAAATATCTTAAATTGAATGCAAACAAAGGTATCTTAGGACATACAAATCACTAATAATAAAAATGTGATAATTGGATTTCAAAGTTAATAACTTATCCAAAGACACCATTAAGAAAATAAAAAGGCAAACCATAAACTGGAAGAAAATAACCACAATACACATATCTGGCAAACAACTTGTACCTGGAATGTATAAAAAAACTTCTACAAATCGATAATAAAATGGCAAATTATCTAATCTTTAAAATGAGCAAAAGGCTGGGGGGCAGAGCAAGATGGTGGAGGAGTAGGAGGCCTGGATTTCGTCTCCTCTCAGGAATTCAGCTGGATAGGGATCAAACCATTCTGAACACCTACAAACTCAACAGGAGATCGAAGAAAGGAATAG
>NW_028041902.1:0-461 GCF_054177405.1 Leptonychotes weddellii
TTTCAAACTCAAATCCTGAACTAATTCATGTTTGGCCCCATCTGTGATAGGCTGATGATGAAAATATTCCCAAATCCTTCGGCCTTTTTTACATCCAGCTCGCCCTCTGCCACATATTCTTAGTGACTTCACACTCTGCTTCTGGGCTCCATCCCGTGACTTGACTCAGCCACTGTTAGTTCAGGAAATGTGACTCTAGCGGAGGTTGGAAACTGCTTGTACCATTGCCTCACCCTCTGCCACGGGAGGGGCATGCTCAGGCTAGCGCAGCCTTTCCAGCTGCAGCTGTCCTAGACCAGCCAACAGCCAGATGAACAACAGCTCTGTGAGCAAACCAAGCCAAGGTCTACTGTTAGGACAAAATATATTAAAAGTAAGGGGCTTATTGTCCCTGTTGAAAATAAGGAAAGAGAGCCCCTTCCCATCCTTTTCTTATAGCATTTACTTGAGGAAACTTGTGA
>NW_028041903.1:0-461 GCF_054177405.1 Leptonychotes weddellii
CTTCTTCCTGACCTGCGGGAAGTTGCCAGTGGCTTCTGAGGACTTAGTTACTCTTCAGTTTGGTAGTGCCCGTATTCACGAGCCCCCCTCCTTGTTTGTTGTGGGCTTCATGACAGTGTTTCTCTAACATCAGCTCAGACGTGATGGATAGCAGAGTGGGGTGTATTAGGCATTCATTCCCAGATTGTCGCCTCTGGACTTCCGAGACTGGGTGTGGACCGGGATAGGGTCACGCTGTGCCGTCTTGGCTGCAAAGGAGAGCTTCTGAGGCCTCACATGGTGAAAGATGTGCAACAATTGCATGAACCAGTTTTGTGGACCTATGTTGAAAGTAGAGTGCAGCACAATCTATTTTGCCCCACCAAAGCTCTCAATACGGTGGGAGGTTTGGTTTTGAATGGAACTACTTGATCACCCCTTGTGATTCCATTTGAGACCGTTGAGGGGAAATATCCCCATCA
>NW_028041904.1:0-461 GCF_054177405.1 Leptonychotes weddellii
TGTTTGTAAACCCTACAATGTGCAACCTCTCTCTATGCAGTACTGGAAGAAAATTCTCAGAATTATGGTGATGGGATGTTTGAGGCCACAGCTATACCAAAGATCTTGAAAGCTATATGCCTCTCTAGGTCTTTTGGGGGCTAGAGGAGAAACTGATAGAATATATGATGTTTGATCTCACAGATAACTGAATCCACTACTTTACTTCAATGAAAGAAAGATATAAAGAGAAAATTTAGTTGAGGGACTATTACATGATGTGAAAAGGTAAATTACAAAGGCCCGATGAAAACTAAAAACATGAAAAAAGTAGTAATTACAAACTCCATGAAAAAGAGACTTTGTCCAAAAAGAAAAACAAAATTAAGTAGAGTGCCCTAACTATCTGAAGAATAACAATATTTAACCACTCATAATGACAGCAGCAAATGTTAATTTAATGTTAATGTGGAATGGGGCGC
>NW_028041905.1:0-461 GCF_054177405.1 Leptonychotes weddellii
CCTCTCAATTACTTTCATCTTTCACTTATCTGGTACAGCAAAAGTCACTTAATTATATTTCTCTTTAATTTCATGGATTTGTAAAAAAAAATCCTGCTTGTAATCAATACACAATGGATTATGTCATTCAGTTTTTTGTATAATTTGCATCTAACATAGTACCTGAATCACAATGGATACCTAATTATATATTCTGAATGAGATTATTAAAATCACCAACTTCTGTTAAAATGTTTTAGAATTACCAAAGGAGAAGCAGCATATGAAATGTTTTTTTTTTTCTTCCCAGCTTTATTGAGATATAATCGACTTACAACATTGTGTAAATTTAAGGTGTACAATTTAACTTGCTACACTTAAGTATTGCAAAATAATTTCCAACATAGTGTTAGCTAACACTTCCCTCATATCATACAATTACCATTTCTTTTTTGTGGTGAGAACAATTAAGATCTACTCTT
>NW_028041906.1:0-461 GCF_054177405.1 Leptonychotes weddellii
ATCCAAATATATCACTAAAGAAAATCAGCAAACCATGAAAGAGAGAAAGACAAGAGAGGGCCAGAGAAAATCTCCAGGAACAACCACAAAACAAGTAATAAAATGGCAATAAATACATATCTGTCAGTAATTACTTTGAATGTAAATGGACTAAATCAAAAAAATAGGCTGTCAGAATGGATAAAAAAGCAAGACCCATATGTGCTGCCTAAAAGAGCCTCATTTTAGACCTAAAGACACCTGCAGATTGCAAGTGAGGAGAATGGAAAAACATCATGCAAATGGATGTCAAAAGAAAGCTGGAGTAGCAATACTTACATTGGACAAACTAGACTTTAACACGAAGACAAAGAAGGAGACTATATAATAATAAAGGGGACAAGAAGATGTAACAATTTTAAATATTTATATACCCAGCATGGGAGTACCCAAATGTATAAAACAATAACAAACATAAAGGA
>NW_028041907.1:0-461 GCF_054177405.1 Leptonychotes weddellii
TTACTGACTTCTCTTTTAACTGCACTGTGGTCTGAGAGCACATCATACGGTTTCTGTTCTTTTAAATCTGTTGGGGTGCACTTGATGGCCCAGAACATGGCCTGTCTTGGTGAATGTGACTTCTTTATTACGGAGGAGAATTTGCATGTGTTCTGGGTGCATTTCTTTTCCTGTGAATCACGAGGGAGTGTTCAGGGACCCCCAGAAGACAGTGGCAGGAGAGCTGCCTTATAACTGAGACTGGTTTTTAAAGTCCAGGTGGGGGGGGGGGGGTTCGCTTGCTGCTCATTTTTCACTGCATTTCTAATTTTTTATTCAGAATTTTCTCCCAAACTGGTTGGCCTGACTGGCAGCAAAGAAGAGATTGATCAAGTGGCCCGCGCATACAGGGTGTATTACAGCCCTGGCCCCAAGGACGAGGATGAGGACTACATAGTAAGTAAATGCTTGGGTGTCACCCA
>NW_028041908.1:0-461 GCF_054177405.1 Leptonychotes weddellii
CAATGATAATGAGGCCAGCCTAATGTATTATAGCCAGAAATCAAATCCCTCTCTAATCTTATCTGTATTTTCTTCCTGCCACTCTAGCACTTTCTCCCTCTTAAGAGTGTATGTGTGTGGGGGGCGCCTGGGTGGCTCAGTTGGTTAAGCGACTGCCTTCGGCTCAGGTCATGATCCTGGAGTCCCAGGATCGAGTCCCACATCAGGCTCCCTGCTCGGCAGGGAGTCTGCTTCTCCCTCTGACCCTCCTCCCTCTCATGCTCTCTGTCTCTCATTCTCTCTCTCTCAAATAAATAAATAAAATCTTTAAAAAAAAAAAAAAAGAGTGTGTGTGTGTGTGTGTTTGCCTGGCTTTGTTGTCCCCAAACCACATTTTGAGGTTTCTTTCTCTTTCATATTTGGGAGCCAAGCCAGCACCTTGGATTAGTTTATAATGTCATAACTTATGCCAAAAACCCAGT
>NW_028041909.1:0-461 GCF_054177405.1 Leptonychotes weddellii
GAGGCCCACGGGGCTGGAAAGCAGAGCAGGCCAGGGATGGGGGACCTGTGGGGACCGGGGCTAGCAGGGCTCCTGAGGAGCACAACACTCAGCCCCTTGTAGGAGGAACAGAGCTCAGGAGAAGGCAGACTCTTGCTCAGCAATGCCCCCCAACAGAGCCAGTGGCCAGAGCCTGGGTCCAAGGGCAGACAGGGGTCAAGGCCCAGATGTCTTTCTGGTTCCATGGACTACTCAACTCCTGCCTGTATCAACAAGGGGTGGCGCGAACCCCTCCACCAAGGGCCCACCTTGACAAAGGCGTCTCGCACATCCAGTGCCTGCTCCCTGCTGAGCGGGGTGGACACGGTCTCCCCACGGGTGATGAGGGTACGGCTGGTCAGGCAGTTCATCAGGTCCGGGGGGTTCACCTGGTGGGGCAACATCCGGCTGCTCCCCCAGCCACCCCCTTCCCACTGACTCTC
>NW_028041910.1:0-461 GCF_054177405.1 Leptonychotes weddellii
GAAACAAGTCAATCAGAGAAAGACATGTATCATATGATCTCACTGATATGAGGAATTCTTAATCTCAGGAAACAAACTGAGGGTTGCTGGAGTGGTGGGGGGTGAGAGGGATGGGGTGGCTGGGTGATAGGCGTTGGGTAGGGTATGTGCTATGGTGAGCGCTGTGAATTGTGTAAGACTGATGCACAGACCTGTACCTCTGAAACAAATAATACATTATATGTTAAAAAAAAAAATAAGATAATAGGAAGGGTAAAATGAAGGGGGGGGAATCGGAGGGGGAGATGAACCATGAGAGACTATGGACTCTGAGAAACAAACTGAGGGTTCTAGAGAGGAGGGGGTTAGCCTGGTGATGGGTATTAAAGAGGGCATGTATTGAATGGAGCACTGGGCGTTATACGCAGACAATGAATCATGGAACACTACATCAAAAACTAATGATGTAATGTATGGTGATT
>NW_028041911.1:0-461 GCF_054177405.1 Leptonychotes weddellii
ACAGTTTCTGGTCTAGCCCCTCAGCCCGCCATTCAGGACCTCTGTGAGTGGCCCCCTCTCCAGCCTCATGCCCTTCTGTTCCAGCAGTTCCTCCTTCACTCAGGTCGCTGCTGCACCCACACACTCGTCCCCCACCCAACATTTTGTTCTGGCAAAGCCCAGCCTTCCCTCTCAGCCTTCCCAGGCATCTAGCTGTCCTTAGACTTCCTGTGGTCCTTCCACTCCAGGCTCATCTATTGAAATTTAGCCACAAACCACAAGAGAAGTATGAAGGCATCCAGGTCCACATGGAGACTGGAATCAAAGATCAGCTCTCCCTCCAGCCTGGGCTCTTATCACCTATGTATATCCTGCCCACCACAGCAGACTGCAGGGGTGTGGGTAGAAAGCTCTGGGCTGAGAACGAGGAGAACTGGGTGTTCCACCTGATAGGCTGCATGCCCCCAGTGCACGTCGCTGCC
>NW_028041912.1:0-14961 GCF_054177405.1 Leptonychotes weddellii
AATTCTGTCTCCAACATCTTGGTTATATCTGCATCCATTTGTAAATCTGCAGCATAAGTCATAATCTCTGAGTCTTTTCTATTTTGGGGGCTCCTCCTCCTAGTCATTCTGTTGATGTGTGTTTGAGGGAATGTATAGAGTCCAAATTATTGACCAGAACCCAAGCAAGATGCACCTGTTTTCTTGGGACCTAGGGTTGCTGGCCTCTTGTTTTCCCAGCCTGTCTTCTGCGGGAGGGGCCTGCCGCGCTGTTACTCAGGCAACCCTGTTCGGGCAGAGTTGCCCTGTGCCCCTGTGGTGAGGGATGGGCTCAGTGGGAATCAGTCTTTGGGACTTTTGTTCTCTGGTGGCTTTCCCTGGCGGCTTTCTGCATCTCTTCTGCGAGTCAGAGCAGAAGAGACCGTTTCCAACCCTCTGCCTCAGAGCAGAGAGACCTCAGTCTGTTCTTCAGTGAGCGCTCCAGGCCACAGTGTCTCCGTTTCTGTCCGTGCTGCTATAAACTGCAGCGTCCTGGGTTGTGCGCCCCTCCGCAGTGCCCCCAGTCCTGCCTCCAGGTCGGGGCACGTCTCTGCCCTTTGTGCTTCTAAAACTGCCAGCCGCTCCCAGTTCCTGCGCGCGAGACCCCGCCGCTCCGGGTTTCCACCCCGGGGGCTGCCCTAAAGTCCTTTCCCGCCGCTACCGGTCTGCAAGTCTGTGCCCCGTTCCCAGTGCGTGAGGCTGTCGCTCACCGGCGGTGTAGGATCCCCACGGCCAGGCACCCTCCCACCGCCGTTTATCCTCCGATATCTGCCTGCAGAATCACTACTCCCCGCTTCGTACCCTGAAACCAACTGCCTGCGATATTCTGTTTGTAGAGATCCAGATCTTCTTACATCTCAGGCTGGTTTCGTGGGTGCTCAGAGTGGTCTGGTAGATATCCAGCTCAATTCCGGGGACCAGTTGAAATAGGGTCCCCTACTCCTCCGCCATCTTTCCCTACTGACTTTTGCTTTCGTTTCATTTCAGTTCGTCCAAAGACCCAGAGTGAAGGCAGATCCATTGCCGTGTCCATCTACCGCGCGTCTTCTCTCGTTTCTGGAGCTTGATGCTCAGTCTCGTTTAGAGACCCCCACACATGCGATCACCACCACACCCTTGGATGTTGCTCCTGTTGATGGCCTTTATTCCTGCCACCTTGTTTTCTTCCCTTTGTTCCTCTTTTCTTCAAATTGCCAACTTATTTCTTCATTATCCTGTTCTCTTCCGCATCATTCTGCAAGCTGGCTCAGGTCCTTTATGCAATGAGATTGTGGTATAAACTTGAAAATAAACAGGTTGCTCTCTTTCCAGCACCCGAGGAAGCTAGCCAGATGGGAGTAGGGGTGACAACACGGGTGGGCCATGTGGAGGAGTGTTGGCAAGTCATTTTGGAGACTGGGAGATATTAAGCAAAGCTCAGTGAGCACCAGCCTCTTTAAGACACATGCCATGCTGGAATAAAAAAGTGCCTCCTGGACTGACCTCAGTGGAAATCTCGGCTCTGCCCCCTATTGGTTGTGCCATCTGGGTCAGAGTCAGGGGAGAAGAACCCTGTAAATTGTCAGCACCCTCCAAAACGTGCGGATCTGAACTCCTGGTGTGCAGAGGCATGTAGTCTGAGTGCCAGTCTTCCGGCACCTGCTTGCTGCTTGCACGGCCCCCTGGCCGAGTGCCTTCCTGGTCTCAGCGGTGGCCCCAGCACCCACTCCCACCCTTTGGCTGAATCTGGGGAGGAATGCCCTGCATCCTTACTTGGCTGATCAGAATTCTTCCAATTGAAATCAGACAACCTGCTCTCATCTGTGCCGCTTCCCTGGTATTCCTGAACGACCCGATGGAATGAGGCATTGAGAACAAATGTTTCATTATTGAACAGGCCCTGTCTCTGAACTGTTTGATTAAAAGGAACACCACAGACGCACTTCTGACCCTGATACCTCCTTTCTTTCAGGCCACGATTTGTCAACATTGATTTGTCTTTGTCAAAACCGAAGTAGAGAATTTCATAAAAATTTCATTTGTTTTGCATTAGAATGAACACACCTCACTTATTGGATTGAGGTTGCCTCCTTTTGCCTCCCAGATTCATCCGAACATCACTACTGATTTGATATTTCTGAAACGTCTCTTTTAGTGTTTCTCTGTCCTGGCAGGAGACCCTCCCGAGACTCCTGAAACCTACAGGCTAAAATCTAAACGCATGATTTTTTTTTTAGGATTTCTAAGCTTCCACAGTTTAGATCCAATATCTAGTTTTAGCTTTATTTTCTGTTAGTGCTCCTTTCTACGAGCCATTTGCTCCAATGATACTTAACGTTATAAGTTTCTGTTTTAGGATTTGGATTAGAATATGTATCAATACATTTCCCAGTGTGCTCGTCATAATAATGCCGACAATAGCAGCAGTAGCTGAATTAGAAGTAGTGAAATGGATGGTAGCCATGCTCAAGTGTCGGAATCATGTACCTTTTTTTTGTCTTTTGTCTTCTTTCCACACCTTTTTTCATCTATCCTAACATCATTTCAAGGCCTTCTCAGATCCCTTGTCCCTCTTAAAGCTTCTCAACCTAGAAATAAGCTAGAAATAAGCTCTCTTCTCCAAGCTGCTATGATTCTCACTTGGCAACCATCACTTAGCACACCTTTGCAACAGTGTCAGCTAGCCACCTTTGTGTGTGTGTGTTTGGGAAGTCCTCAGGTTGAAGGAGAGACTTGTATGCTTTCCTTACAGGGAAGGACACTTACTTCAAATCCTTTGTGAGATGTAGTTGATTCTGTATAGAAAATTAAATTCTGGTATACTCAATATATACGTGTATATCCACACATATATAGAAACAATAAACTAGAGGAGAAAAAACTCTTGCAAGCAAATGGCAGGTAATGATTCTTCATCATTCTATAACTTCCTTCCTTCCTTCCTTCCTTCCTTCCTTCCTTCCTTCCTTCCTTCCCTCTCCCTCTCTCTCTCTCCCTCTTTCCTCCTTTCTTTCTTCTCTCTCTCCATGGTGGTAGGTTGTCCTGACCACACCCAGTGAAATGAGGACTGTGAACTGAATTGTATTAATACAGTTCTAGTTGGAAATTGTGCCAGTTTAACATTTAATTTATTGTTTAATCTTATAAGAGTACACCTTGTGTGAAAGAATTGTGCAAGATTTTAAAAACATTTTTGAAGAGGTACATATTTGATCTTATGGTTTCTTGATAAGTTCTGGTACATCCTACAAGTACCATACTAAGGATAATAGTAAAATCAATGATGAAATAGGAATGCAAACATGAAAACTTTAATTTGAGTGGACAATTTGATAATTTATACTCAAATTACAGTAAAATGAAGAGAAATTTGCTGTTTTCTAGTTTTAATTGTTTGGCTCAAATTTTCTTTGAAAAGATCCTTTTCCAAGGGAAGCTGGGGATTTCTGGGAATAGTGTAGAAGAATCCCTGGCATGGAGTGTGGTGTGGACTATGGGGGGATTGGCTGCATCAGCAAGGTGCCCTCTCTTCCTCAGGCTACAGCTACACCTGTGCATCATCAATTTGGGAGAAATGGTGATCTCACCTTGGGATCTAACCTACTTTTGTGTTTGCATAATTCCTAAATGGAATTGTTAAAATAGGTGTTGCTTAATGATAACAACAGCTTTGTTTTCCTTCACCATCTTTGGTGTTGACTTCTTTTTACTTTTTACAATGTTATTATTTAGGGACGGATGATTGGCTTGTTTTATGTGCCTGATGTGGTGTGTACTGACTGCTAAAAAGTATTCGCATAGGCCTGCAGGTCACTGATGAAATGAGAATCAGCATAGAAACCTAATCAATCAATGCTTTGCAGGTATCCCATTTTCTCTAGTCAGATAAGATGGTTGAATCGGGGGGCCCATGGTACTTTGGTGTTTTTCTGAATTATACTATACCAGATGTGGCCTGAAAACCCTCCAGAAGCCATGATTTCTGGGTGTGATGTTCTGCATCCTGCGTTCATGCTCTGCCATTATACTTTGTTTCAAGGGAGGACTAATCAATGAGGTTAGATGTAAGTTTAGTTGAGCCTGGAATATGGAGCAAAGAGCTGGAGAAGGATTTGCATGCAATCTCCGTTGATTATTTTCTAATTATGTAATTATCACGTTTTTGTTTAAGTCATTCATTAAGTGCATTTTATGGAGATTAGTGGTCCTGAGTGTTTGGGGCTTTGGAATCTTTGGAACTCTTCTCTTGTGAGTGGACAGGGTTTTTTGTTTGTTTGTTTGTTTGTTTGTTTCCCCTTCTCTTTCTGTTGGCTTCCTGATTAGCCTAGAAGCAATCCAGGTGAAGCCATTTCCAGACTTCTTGAATTAACTGCCATGGAGAAGAAATGCAAGATCTATGGAATATTCCCCATATTCTTTACATCCCAAAATGCTTTATTATTTTTCTCCTTTGTGAAAGATTTCAGTTTTCTTTGAATCCCTGAACAGACTTGTTTGTGTTTTTTAAAGAGAAACTTAAAACTTTCAGACTTGTAATATGTAATCGAGTATATGAGATGTTGATAATAATTACAGGAGGAAATTAGGAAAAGAAAACAAAGGAGATAATGTAGATTTTAGAGTAGAACACACATGTGCATGCACCCACCCACCCACACACACATGCATGCACCCACATGCACGCATTGTACAAGCAGCCTTAAAAGAAGGAATGGTGATCCAGACATGAATATTGGAGTCATGCTGCTTTGCTGGCATTGGCATGAGATTAGGGAGGGAGAAATGACATGTTCACCGAGTATAGTGGGGCAGGACTTGGAAAACCAGTCACGCAGGCATGCTGAGTTTCCTTCCTTAGATATGCCATACACAATATTGTTAATTTGTGTATGTGAAGCTTTCTCTATTTTAAGTTATCAAGTAAAACTTGGCATAATCAGGCGTGATTAAATAGGGAAGCTAGAAAAGATATTCATCCCTTCTTTCAAGAAGAATCCACAAAACTGAACCTTGCTTCTCAACATGCTTGAATGCACATCCAGGCACTGGTTAGTTTCATGTGAGAACGGGTGTTTGCTCTCAGGGGCAAACTCAGAACTCAGGGTCATGTCTCCATATGGAGGGATGTGTATTTGGCTAACACTTCTGCCTCTCTCTGCTCCTTCAACCACTTCTTCCCAGCAGAGGGGAACATGACACTTTTCTGGTTGGTAAAAGGAAGGCACTGGGCAAGCTTGGTTCAGCCCTGCTGGCTTCCTTTTTTTCCCCTACCCCCCTGCTCCAGAATTAGCTGTCTGTCTAGAGGATGTGTTCTCATCTGGAGCCAAATGGCTGAATTTCAAATATCACTTCTGCTAATGACAACCTATGTGATCTTGGGGACATTTCTTAAATTTAGGTGTCTTACTTTTTTTTTTTCTAGTTTGAAAACATGATAGAATAGATTGCTTCCTTGGATGTTGTATGGAAGAGCCTCTAATTATTTGAAGATAATGGAGAGTTTTGGGGAGATAAACAAATTAAACACTGCACACACTACCCCTCACCTCCAGAGAAAGCCAACAAATCCTGGAGTATGTGTTTTGTTGGAGACTGAAATTAAAGTTGGGATGTTTTATGTACCAAAAACAATGCCTGGTACCAAACAGACACTTGACAAATATTTGTTGAATGAGGGCTTTATTGAAAGAGGAAATACATATTTTGAAATCTTTTCTGGTGATTCTGCTAAATACTGCCTCCCCCCCCCCAACACACACACACACACACACACACACACAACACACACCCATACCCACTTATGCACGTATTCATACCACTTACAGAGATTCCTTGTAAATCTTACTTCTTTGGGGGCTGATTCTTATTAAATTATCTGTGATGCATATGCTTCCTAAGGACAGCAAGCTAGAATTTTTTTTTTCTATTTATAAGCATTGTTAAGAATATACTTATTTTGCACTATTTTAAAAAGTCATATTTACAATCCACCAGCATTTTCTGAATTGTATTTGACAGATTACACCACTTGCTTCATGATCCAAATATAGTCTGCTTAATAGGTAGCAATGTCTTATACAATCATGGTTGAGTCATAGGTTCCAAAGGGAAGAATGACTCATGGGAAGTGGTGTCTCATTCCAGTAAAGAAAAAGCTGGGACACAACCATCGATTTCCTACTGCTGTTACAATCATGGATTTTTAAAAGACTCAAACTCAAAATCTAAAGTTATCTTTCTCCATGTTATATTCATTAACGCAGTATATTACAGCCAAATACAGGTAACTAAAGATCCCTAGAATATCTTCATCTAAAATAATCACTAGCAAGCAATACATTTTTCTTTAGGTTTGTATTGGAGAAACCTGCATAGCGGCTTGATGAGGGTTCCTATCACTCATTACAAATTTGCTTTAGTTACATTGCCTTTTTATTCAATTTTGAAAATATATAGTATGACAGAGATTTCCTACTTGGATATTATGTGGAACGATAAAATAACGCCTTTAAATCGTTGAGGAATATGGAGGATTTAAGAGAGTTAAACTCAAAATGATACAGGAGTCCACAGCTTGGATAAAAAATACAGGTTATTTATTTTCATCTTGTAATTAGATCATATAGTTCAATTAACTATAAAAAGTAATGTTTAGTTTTGTGGTAAAATAGAAAAAAATAAATGAAATTTACTTAGTATGCTCTTCCTGATGGAAGACTGGTGTTATATATTCCTTTTTATACCCAGAGTTAAAACGCCATGCTTCCTATCATAATGACCTCTACTTCTAAGGGGCTAACCGAGCTCCAGGTACTGGGATAGCCGCCTGGTGAGCATGGGCTAATTTAATTTTCACAACAACCTAGTGAATATGTTTACCTCGGTTTTTTAAATGGGAGGGGAAAAAAGTATTCAATAAATAAATCCAAAAGCATGATATCTCTAAAAGAAATAAACTTTATAAAATGTTTTGCTGTAATACATCTATGATGTTTGAGAAGAAAATTTGAGAAGGATTTTGGAAATCCCAAATTTTGCATACGTCTTCCCATAAAATACAAGCACAGTGGTCTGCAGATGACAGCAAAGCTCCTTTGGGAGGCCTGGGGGCTGCGAGGTGGGCTTGGCTCACCCCCCAATTACCCCACCCATATTCACATCCCCACACAGACCATGCCCAGGGGTGCGGTTCCAGGTAGGACACCAGAAATGTGACAAGCCAAGGTCCTTCATTTGTAGAGAGCTGAGATTATGTATATTAAATTTAAGAATGCCCACATATTCCTTATAATCTCTTTCTACCTTTGTTTTTATGTATTTGAATAAAGTACTATATACAGATTTGTATCCTGCTTTTCCCTTTAAATTATCAAAGGGTTGCCCATATCATTAGAAGAATTAAAATTCCTCTGTCATAAAGAAGAATTAAAATTCTTTCTAACATCGAGTATGGATTTGATTATGTTGAGGAACTACTATTTATTTTTTAAATATAGTGATATTGTAATGTTTTAAAAGTCCTTATCTTGGAATGAAACATACTCAATAATTTATGGATGAAATGATATGAATGTGAGGATTTTGCTTCAAAATATGTGTTTGAGGGGGGTGAAATTAGTGGGAGTACAGATGAAGACTGTCTGGTAATGTGTTGATAATTTTTGCAGCTTGGTGATGGGAACTTGGGAGTTCGTTATATATACCATTCTCTGTATTTTTTGCTTGTTTAAACATTTCCATGATAAAAAGTTAAAGTTTTTTATAAATCTCATTTCTAAAATCTTTATGATGTTCACAATATGGATATACTTTAATTTATATTTATTATTTTAATAAATTTATAATTATATTTAATTCATATTTAATTAATTTATTGAATCATTTATTGCTTGGGCACATTTTATGATTTTTCTGGTTTTTCATGATCGTATATGATACAGCACTCAACATTTTCCCCCCAGCATTTCCTTGTGCATGAAATTTCATCCACATTTAAATTTCTTTCCTTGAGAGAGATTTGGATGTGTAATATTACTGTACCAATGAGTGTAATCATTTAATGTGATATGCCATTTGTTTTCCAGGTAGATTGAATATATTTATAATCCACCAGCATTGCACGTCATCCTTTAAAAATATATCTTCAAATGATGTTTTATTAAAAATATTAGAAGAATATGTATTTCCTGAAATATAAGACATTTATGCTGATGGCAGAAAATATGGAAGCTACAGAACAGTCACCACTCTACAAGAGAATCACTGTTGAAATGGGATGATGTTGCCTAACAGTCTTTTTTCAAAATATTTTGAAATATTCTCTGCTGTTCCATTATAATGATAGCTGGAGGCATTATACAACTTTATTTTGTAACTTTTTTTTTCAGTAAGATGTGAAAAGTTTCACATCTATTATTTACTATTGCAATGTCAAATAAAGTTAGTTAGAGAGAAGTTTCAGAGAAAAAGATAAATTGGAAAAAGACCATAGTCACTGAGGTGGAGAGTGACTTAGGGAGATCTTGCCATGTTGCAGCAGTTAGAGTGGAAATGTAGCATCAGGGTTTCAAAGCATGTCTGCACTTTCTCTTCATTACAACCAAATGAAGACCTCATTTGAGATTTATAGATAGGGCCGCCAAGGCCCGGGCATACAAGATTCCTCAGAAAACGGCCTTCACGTCCTATCTTCACCTTGGAGTCGGGTTGCCCCTGGGTGTTCCTAGTCATTCCGTATCTTGTGCTTCCCTGAGAGATGACTGTGGAAGCCATTGTACCCTCTTCTTGATATACTATTTGCTTCCATTTTATAAAGTTATAGAAACAATATATGCTCTTGGAAAAACAATTCCAACAGAACCAAAGGGTGTAATAGGAACATAGTTTATACACAGTTTTTTAGACTACTTTCCCTTAGTTTTGTGCTATAAGCAAATTTTCTGGGTCACTAAAACTGTTGTAAATACCATTATTAAGGTTGTAAAAGATATAGCCACATCCTAGGAGTGTCCCACCGTTGGCTTGATGTCCCAGCATTTTGCCAAATCAGGGTGACCCGCCTGCAGCCTGAGGGTGAGCAGCTTTTGCTTAAGGGCCAGACTCTGCCCCCCTTGGCAGCCTCCTACACTCATGCACCCTGAGTCTGTTTTGTCCTAGTCAATTCAGGACTTGATAAAACAATACACAATATGTTGTGGTCTGGCTTCCCAAGTAAAGAAATTGGAAGTCACAACATGGAACCCTCAGTGAGCTCACTCCCCATGGCAACAGTTTGGCTAATGAGAGAAAAAGACCTTGGCCAAAGACCTGGGCAGTGTGGTTCCTCCCTCTCCCTCCCTCTGACTCTTCTCAGATAAGAGGGCCTGAAGAGCCTGTCTGAGGGGCCAATAGTGGCCAGGTGGGTGCACCCACCAAAGGACACTCCTTGTGAAGTGGCGGCCAGGATGGTAATACATCACTTTGCATTACTTCTTTGCCTTCCCTTCTGCCGTTGGCTTGCATCTCCTTAAATAAAGCATCAACATTTACATAGTCATTGCCTCAGACCTGGTTTTCTGGAGAATATGAGCTCAGGAGGAGATTTAGGCAGGTGAAGAGGGAGGTAGACAAAGAATGTGCAATAGTGCATGGTAGGTTAAAACCAAATGACAAATGTGATGGGGAAAGAAAGAGGAGAGGTGCCTGATGTAAACTGGGGTGGGGGGAGGGCAAAGCCATTGAAGGTGGTATAGACCACAGGAAGCAGTTTTGTCTTGATTCTAAGAGCAATAGCAGTCCACTCTAGGGTTTTAGGCAGGAAGGAAGTGGGGTGGGGATGGGGTAGTGAAGTCAGATTTGAATTTGAAAAGAGCAGTCTGGCTATATTGGGTAGAATAGATCAGACTTTGGAAGTAGGGTTGCAGTGTTGGGTGATCCATAAGAAGGTGCCTGCAGACTGCAGGAGAAGGATGACCTTAGCTCAGACTACTGTGGTGAAGTGGGCAGATTTGAGAGTTATTTGGGAGGCAAAACAGTTAAGGTTGATAATAGCTGGGATGTGTAACCTGAGTCACTAGATGATCCCTAGGTGTCTAGATGGGCTACTTTTTGGGTGCTGGTGGCACTCATGGAGTGGGAAACACTGGGACAAGATGAGACTGGGGGAAGATCTAAAGTTTGGTTTTGGAAACATACTGTCCTATGAAGAGTGTGACATTTGTCTGACCTCAGGGGGTCAGCCTGATCTGGGCTGGGTATGGATATTCGTGAGACACCCCATTGAACCAGTGATTAGGCTGGGCAAGGGAAGGAGGAGACGGCAGAGAGCTGGTTTGCCCCCTTGGGATTTCGTGCTTTCAGATGACCGAGAGTGTGGATTGGGGTTAGCCTTTTGCTCAGTACATCTATGTCACAGAGAATCCCCCTCTCAAATCTGAAGTTGAATTATACACTAATGAGCACATGTCTGGCCCGAATTATGTCTCGAATGCTTTTGTCCAATGTGGGCCTTTTGGACTAGGATTCACCCTTCTCTCATTATTCGGGGAGTATTTTATTTTTCAAATGATTGGAGACATGCTGGAATTCTTCCACCGAAACTCTAGTCACCAAGCTGATGTATCTGTCCTTAATCACCCCAATTTATGGAAGAACCCATAGGCGGAGCTCAATAGCCTATACTTTATTGCTGTCTTTGAAAGGTTGCAGTCACAGACCAGATTTAGAAAAATAAGAGGCACATAGTTTTGACTTCCTGAGGTAATAGCACCACAGTGCTGTGGTTCAGAGGGTGGAGTGAGGTAGGGTGAGTTAACAACCACTTGCCTGTAGGTTACAGACACCATGTTTCTGAGCTAGGTTACTTATACCAATTTCTAAAGAGATGACAATAGTGAGAACAAATTGGGTATAGTCACTGATTACGTTTAAAGTTGAAGCATCCTTTTCTCTATATTTAGAAGAAATTTTGTCAGACTCTTGCAAATTGCTTATAAATGTCTTGTTTACCCAAGCAATTCAGATTTTCTCTTGATAATGTGTTGACTGGAAAGTGGGGTATGGCATATCGTAACTGGGTATATTATTATGAGGCCATTGTAAAGCTTCCTTCTCCGTAACTTTTGCTTTATATGTTCTATGTGCTGCTGACTGAATATCATTTAATAGTCCGAAAGTAAATTAGCTAGGGTAGGTAGGCATCCACAACTGCGCATTATTAGTATATTCTCTAAGTATTTAGGGCCTTGAAATTAGCAGAATTTGGGCAATTATTATTAACTTGGCTATCAATTTTAGCCTCCTTACCAGGGAGCATTTAGTGTTCTGCTTTGAATGCTTTCAGGAATGACAGCTCATGTGGACAGTGACAGTGCTGTGTCCTTTCTCACATCTGTCCCTTGGTGGAAGATTTTATTCCTTTTCTAACTGGCTTCCAGTCTCTGTTTCTCCCTACACATCTGTTGTTCACCTTTTGTTGTTTCCCACTTAAAACTGGTAGGTAGGACGCATTTACATCAGGATACAGTTTAAAGTAATGATTCTCGGGGCACCTGGGTGGCTCAGTCGGCCCAGCGTCCGACTCTTGATTTTGGCTCAGGTCATGATCTCAGGGTTGTGATGGGCATGGAGCCTGCTTAAGATTCTCATTCTCTCCTTCTCCCTCTACCCCTCCCCTCCAATAAATAAATAAATAAATAAATAAATAAATAAATAAATAAGCTAATGATTCTTTTCCTGGCATGGAGGAAGCATGTCTGAATAAAGGTATGGGGTGGTTTGAGAAATTTCACTCCATTGGGATGAGTTTGTATTTGAATGCAAATGCATCATCAGTTGCTGGAGTAGTGATAGACTGTGATAGACTGGTGATAGACTGTGGATAGAGGTTCATACTGAAAATAAACAAGGTTCTTTTTTCATGGTTCATGAAAGAACGTATGCTTGGAAGACGTCTGTCAATCATTGACAACCAGCCTTGTTTCTTTCACTGCAAGAATGATGAGTCCCACTACTTTCTGTTTTTCTCTTCTTTTAGGTAGCTAATGATGGAAATATAAAATTGAAAACTTTACAAGGCTTGTATCTAGGATTGTTTCACATATATTGAAAAGATCAGGATTGTCGATGGTGGGGAGTATTTCATGTCCAAAAGTTCTGAGCAAGAATATCACATGGCCCTCTTGACTACTTTGAAAAATTCAAGTCATACTCATGCAACCTTTATGTACTAACAGTTAGAACCGGAAAACTTACACTTCTAATTACAAATACTTTTTTTAAATGAATGTCATCTCTTTGCAGAAACCTGATGAAAAAGTTCATTATGAAGACTTCCAAATTTTATCTGGAGTGGAAATTGAGGAAAAAATTTGATATGAATTTGTTTAGATGCATAGTTGTATTACTCAGGGTTCTCTGGAGAAGCAGAATTAATAGGGTGTGTGCGTGTGTGTGTGTGTATGTATATATACTTTCTTAAGCATAGAACATGAACATATATAAAAAAATATTGTAAGAAATTGGCTCACATGCATGTGAAAGCTGGCCAACTCCAAATTCTGCAGTGTAGGCCTGCAGGCTGGATATCCAGGGAAGAGCTGATGCTGCTGTGTGGATCTGAAAGGAGTCTTCTGCTGGCAGAATTTCCTCTTCTCAGAGAGAGGTCAGTCTTTGTGCTATTAAGGTCTTCGACTGGTTGGGTAAGGCCCACCCATATTATGGAGCCCATCTGTTTTACTCCAAGTCTACTGATTTAAATGTTAATGTCATCTAAAAAATGCCTTCACAGAAAAATCTAAGATAATGTTTGACAAATATCTGGGTACCATGGCCCAGTTAGGTTGACAAATGAAATTAAGTGCCACAGTGGTCAAGTACTGAATTAATAATTTAGTGTGTCAAACCGTAAAATGTACCAAGAATGATGTCATTACTCTTATGCTATTCATTGGGATGAATTTTACAGCAAAACAGTTTTTTTTCTAACTTCTGGTTTATGCATATTGGCTGAAAGAAGATTATGGAAAAAATCCAAATTTGCCTCAAGCCCTGAGGATTACAGCAAAGCTGATGATAGCCTTTGCCAGTGAATAAAATTTTTTGATATATTGAATGAATTTAGGGAAAAAAAAGATGGCAGCATTAACCGATGAAGCGCCAGCAATGCTGGCACTGTAATAGGGACTTTTGGTGGGAAGACAAAGAAGGGACACAAGTTCTTCTCTCTGGAATGCATTAGATTGTTCACAAGCAAATATTGACTTTGAAAACCCTGCCTAGTGATCTCAGGGAAGACTTCGTTCTTGCTATTTTTGTGGTTAATTACAAACGGATGTTGAACAGTGGACTGTTGAAGTTGCGGTGTGAAGATGGTAAATCACAGCATTTGCTTATTTTCCACAATGACATCATTTGAAAGTCTATCAGAATTTTTGAGACTCAGATTAGATAATCTTCTCATTGGACTTGAAATTTTAAAAAAACGAAGCTATCTTCACCCTGTGTTTGGGAATTTCTTCTGAAGATGCTTTCACTACTCGAGGGAGGGCAAAAAAATAAATCCAAGGGCTTACTCATTTTTAGAATTGATGTAATGAATATATTTTGTCCTAATGTATTACAAGTCAAAAGATAACTTTGTAAGAAGAATATTCTGAGTTACTTAACCCTTTTTCCTAAGGAAGATCATGGTTCATCCAATAATTCTTAGAACCTCTGTACTCTATCAGGGTCTTAGACAAAAATCATCAACGCAATCTATCCCTCTTCCTGGAAACTTTTTTTTTTAAGATTTATTTATTTTGAGAGAGAGAGAGAGAGAGCAGGGGGAGGGGCAAAGGAAGAGGGAGAGAATCTTCAAGCAGACTCCCCACTGAGCACAGAGCCCGATGTGTGGCTTTACCCCAGGATCCTGAGATCATGACCAGAGTCAAATTAAGAGTCAGCTGCTTAACCGACTGAACCACCCAGGTGCCCCCTTCCTGGCAACTTTAATGTTCCAGTGAGAATTTAGTTTTGCTTTTTTTAGATAGGAAAGAAGGGTAGGTACTATTAAAAAACGTTATAGCCTTGCCACATTCCACTGTGGTTGATATGACAACTTTCCAGTTAGCATGATGTATTGGGATATACCCCCCAAAGGTTTGCTTGTGCTTGATAAGAGGACATTCACACAGTTGAGCCCTGGATCCAGGAGGAGTCATTAACATGGATTCCCTCAAAAGTAATGCCCACGCTAGGCTTGTGGGCACTCCTAGCATAGATCAGATGGCGCCAGGTGATAGGCGCCATTCCAGAATCTTTCTTTTTTGTCCATTCATCCAATGAACTGACCTCTTTTCTTCGGTAAACATCCAATGTTAAAAAGAAAATAAAAAAGACTTAATTGGATATACCCCAAAGGTTGGCTCAAGAGACCTGGAATAGGCTGCTTATAAATTATTGAAATTAGGCTATGGAAAACATGTTGCAATCTTGTCAGAGGGAAATATGCTTGTCCAGATCTACAACTTGGAGTTTCTCTGGTTTTGGAACACCAGGGAAAAGTACCAAATGCTTCAAACTTCCAAAAATGGTAATTTTCAAAAGAGCTTAGCATATTTGGCAAATATTTGAGCTTCAAAAATGTTGAACCCGCAACTGAGGGAAAAAACCTACAGCATCTGTATATAAGCTCCAGCCATGGATATAAGAGACTGTGGCACTGAGTGCCTCATCCTTTAATGAAGATCTCAAATGGCACTAGTCTTGACAGTGATTGAAAGGAAGGAAAGTACTCTATGCCCTGGCGTAGAAGGGAGCTTATACAAAACCCTCCTTAGAGATGTTCAGTGTTGTCAAATGTTCCAGAAGAGTTTTAGTTTTTAAAATGAACAGTTGATGAATTTGGCATAATTAACTTCTAGAAAGTAGCTTTTAGGATTTGATTATTAGGTAAACTGGTGTTTCCTTCCTGGCTTTGGGCATGATCCCATTTTTAAATCTGTA
>NW_028041913.1:0-9599 GCF_054177405.1 Leptonychotes weddellii
TTTTTTTTTTTTTTAAAGATTTTATTTATTTATTTGAGAGAGAGAGAATGAGAGACAGAGAGCATGAGAGGGAGGAGGGTCAGAGGGAGAAGCAGACTCCCTGCTGAGCAGGGAGCCCGATGCGGGACTCGATCCTGGGACTCCAGGATAATGACCTGAGCCGAAGGCAGTCGCCTAACCAACTGAGCCACCCAGGCGCCCAGAAATTCTTTATAGATCTTGGAAATCAGCACTTTGTCTGTAGTGTCATTTGCAAATATCTTCTCCCATTCCGTGGGTTGCCTCTTTATTTTGTTGACTGTTTCGTTTGCTGTGCAGAAGCTTTTTATCTTGATGAAGTCCCAAAAGTTCACTTTTGCTTTTGTTTCACTAGCCTTTGGAGATGTATCTTGAAAGAAGTTGCTGTGGCCGATGTCAAAGAGGTTACTGCCTATGTTCTCTTCTAAGATTTTGATGGAGTCCTGTCTCACATTGAGGTCTTTCAGTTCGTTCTTTTCTTTCTGATTTTTAGCATTACTTCCTTCTGCTTACATTGGGCTTATAGTGTTCTTTTATTTTTTTTTTCTTTTATGGTAGGGACATAGATTATTAAATTGAGAACTTTCCCTATTTCTTATTTATTTATTTATTTGAGAGAGAGAGAGAGGGAGCTGGGGGGAAGGGGTTGGGAGAGACAATCCAAGCCAACTCCTCACTCAGCATGGAGCCTGATATGGGCTTGATATGATGACCCTGAGATCATGACCTCAGCCAAAAACCAGGAGTTGGTCGTTTAACCACCTGTGTCACCCAGGCGCCCCAGAGAATTTTCCTTATTTCTAATCTCCAATCATGCCTTTTTGTTAATGTGACTTTGCCACTTCTACCATCAAGTAGTGGAATCTGGTTTTTCTCCATTTGACTCTCAGCTGGCTTTGTAACTTTATTTGAACAAAAGACAACAGAAATTATCCTTTAGGACATTTAGGCTAAGCCTTATAAGGATTAACAGCACTATTATTTTTTTTTCTTATTTTTAAATTGAAGGATAGTTGACACATAATATTATATTAGTTTCAGGTGTATAATATAGTGATTCAGCAATTATATACATTACAGAATGCTGACCTAAGAAATATAGCTACCATCTGTCATCATACAAAGTTATTATAATATTATTGACTATATATCCTATGCTGTACTTTTCATCCCCATGATGTATTTATTTTATAACTAGAAGTTTGTACCGCTTAATCACCTTCACCTATTTTGCTCATCTGCCCACCTTTCTCCATTATGGCAAACACCAGTTTGTTCTTTGTACTTAAGGGTTTGTTTCTGTTTTTGCTTGTTTGTTTGTTTTTTTAGATTCCTCATATAAGTGAGATCATATGGTATTTGTCTTTCTCTGTCTGACTTATTTCATTTAGCATAATACTCTCTAGGTTCATCCACATTGTCATGAACAGCAAGGTTTTGTTCTTTTTTGTGCCTAAATAATATTTCATTGTATGTATGTATATGTGTGTGTGTATGTGTATCACATATTCTTTATACATTCATCTATTTATGAATGCTTAGGGTGCTTCCATATCTTGGCTATTGTGAGTAATGCTACAATAAACATAGTGGTGCATATATCTTTTTGGATTAGGTATTAGGATTTGGTATTTCTATTTTTAATTTTTTGAGAAACCTGCATGCTATTTTCTATAGTGACCACACCAATTTCATTCCTGTCAGTAGTACATGATGGTTGCCTTTTCCACATCCTCACTGAAACTTGCTATTTTTTGCCTTTTTGATCTAACCATTCTGTGAATTGATATCATGTTGTGGTTTAGATTTGCATTTCCCTGATGATTAGTGATGTTGAGAATTTTTTCATATGCTCATTGCTATCCATATATTTTTTGGAAAAGTGTCTATTTAGGTCCTCTGCCCATTTTTTAATCAGAGTATTTGTTTTTTTGGTATTGAGTTGTATGAGTTCTTTTTTTTTTTTTAAACATTTTATTCATTTGAGAGAGAGAGAGGGAGTACAAGCAGGGGGAGAGGCAGAGGGAGAGGAAGAAGCATACTCCCCGCTGAGCTGGCAGCCTGATGCGGGGCTTAATCCCAGGACCTGGAGATCATGATCTTAGCCTAAGGCAGACACTTAACCATCTGAGCCACACAGACCCCCCATGTATGAGTTCTTTATATATTTTAGATATTAATCCTTATCAGACATATCACTTGCAAATATCTTCTCCCATTCAGTTGGTTGCCTTTTCATTTTGTTGATGGTTTCCTTTGTTATTTAGTCTTTTTAGTTTTTCAGTTCCTACTTTTTTATAATTTTGCTTTCATTTCCCTTGTCTGGGGAGACAGATGTAGAAAAATATCGCTATGGCCAATGTCCAAGCATTTACCTTACATGTTTTCTTTTAAGAGTTTTATGGTTTCAGGTATTACACTTAGTTCTTTAATCCTCTTTAAGTTTATTTTTGTGTATGGTGTAAGAAAGTGGTCCAGTTTCATTCTTTGGCATGTAGCTGTCCAATTTTCCCAGCACCATTTGTTGAAGAGACTGTCTTTTTCTCTTTGTACATTCTTGCCTCCTTTATCGTAGATCAATTAACCAAAAGTGTGTGGGTTTATTTCTGGGCTATTGATTCTGTTCCATTGATCTATGTGTTTATTTTTGTGACTGTACCATACTGTTTTGATTATCATAGCTTTGAGTTATACTTTAAAATCGTGAATTGTGATTCCTTTGGCTTTGTTCTTCTCTCTCAAGTTTAGCAGCACTGTTTTACCTTCTGGAAGCCAGGCACCATGTAAAGAAACATGAGCTAATACTCTGAATGATGAGAGAACATGTGGAAAACAAAGCCACAAAGAGGAGAAACACAATAACACACTGGTAGCCAAAAACAGGGCCATAAAATGTAAATAGAACAGGCTTGATCTTTCAGTCATATAGAGCAGAGATGAGCCCTACCATCTGAGACTTGCTGGAATTTGTGACCCAACGAATTTGAACAATTCAGTTTTTTGCTTTAAGCCACAAAATTATGGTGTTGTTTTTCTACACAGTAATAGACAAACATTTTTATTTGTGAAACAACTAAAATTTCTGGCTCGGTTGTTACCTTGTCTAGCAGTACCTTAACCCATGCAAAAGCCAGTCAACAAATCCTCCAAATTGAAGTTTTCTTTTTTCAAGATTTTGTTTATTTGATCTTCTTTTTTTTTTTTTTTTAAGATACAATGTATTATTTGTTTCAGAGGTACAGGTCTGTGATTCAACAGTCTTACACAATTCACAGCACTCACCATAGCACATACCCTCCCCAGAATGAAGGGGGGGGAATCAGAGGGGAAGATGAACCATGAGAGACTATGGACTCTGAGAAACAAACTGAAGGTTCTAGAGAGGAGGGGGGTGGGGGGATGGGTTAGCCTGGTGATGGGTATTAAAGAGGGCATGTACTGCATGGAGCACTGGGTGTTATATGCAAACAATGAATCATGGAACACTACATCAAAAACTAATGATGTAATGTATGGTGATTAACATAACATAATAAAAAAAAGAAGAAAAAAAGATTTTATTTATTTGAGAGAGAGCTGGAGAGAGAGAGCATGAGTGGGGAGAGGGAATTAACAGAGGAAGAAGGAGACTCCTCTCCAGATTAGGGAGCCCGACCTGGGGATAGATCCCAGGACCCCAGGATTATGACCTGAGCTAAAGACAGACACTTAACTGACCGAGCTAGTGTGTCCCCAAACTGAAGTTTTGATATAGATAAAACAATTGTGTAATAGAGCAGTGATTTACATGTATTTACTGAATTTTAAATATTTTATTTATAGTTTAGTAAAAACTACAGTAGCCATAATTCCCAGGTACTTTAAGTATCTTAATTTTAAATTAAACATAAAAGGTGAAAAATATTATTGTGGCAAATCTTCAAGTCCCACATGTTTTCCAAGGTTTTGGTACATTTTTGGAATTGAATCTCAAGTGCTCAAATTAATTTTGTATTTTAGGTAGTGACAGCATTATTATTTAAAGATACAATGAAACTTCTCAAAATGACAGAAAAAAAATAGAGAAAACCTCACCAAGTTTTAATGAGTGGACAACCTATTGATCTCATGTTTTAAGAAGCAGTGTCAGAAGAAAGGGATATGAGAACTAGTATTCTAGTATTATCAGTACTATAGGCAATGTTCCATAAGTCTTATTAATTCCTGAACTATTGATAGTTCTTTAACTAGAACAGAACTCATGAGACCCAGGTTACAGTCTGAGTTGTGACATTGCTTCCTTTTCATCAAGTTGCTTAGCCATTTGACCTGACTATTCTGATGACTAAAGCTCTTTAATGGTATGCTTCTAAATAATTTCCTCCTATCCACCACAATAGTCACACATCTGTAAAGGTTACAGAAACTAATCTTATTGCTCATAATTTATGAGATATTTTGAAAATACCAAGTGCTGTATAAGCTTGTTGATTCCTTTTACACTTGTGATTCTTACCGATAAATTTTTTTAAAAAGTTTTCAAGTGCCCTAAATATATATTTCAGCTTTAATAAAACATTAAAGTCCATTTAAGCTATGGCATGATACCATCAATATTTTATAATTTTTTGTGTACCATTTAAACCTCATATTCCAGCATCCTTGTAACTTGATAAAATGGATATAGATCATCTCACCTAAGAAAATGGAGACCCATCTGTTATATTTTAAATGCATC
This sequence comes from Leptonychotes weddellii, assembly GCF_054177405.1. Classification (NCBI taxonomy): domain Eukaryota; kingdom Metazoa; phylum Chordata; class Mammalia; order Carnivora; family Phocidae; genus Leptonychotes; species Leptonychotes weddellii. The sequence continues at coordinate 4,736 of NW_028041913.1, forward strand.
TGTTCATCTGCTAAATCCATTTGTCAAATTCATTTAGGTTAAAAGAGATTTCTTCTAAGTACATAAATGATATGTGAGAAAAAGAATTAAGACAAAGTCCTGCTTTACCAGATACCAAGGGTGGAGGAAGCTTACCCAAAACCATTTTTCCAAATGTTTTAAAAATGTTTTTAATATATTTTACCTGAATTGTATAAACCACATTTAATCTGCTTTGAAAACTGTCTTTAAATACATTAGTTAGAAAGGATCATTTTTAGATAATGGAAACATTTTTAACTTATCTTTTAAAACATGTAACTTCAAGGGAAAATTAAAATACATTTTCTATTTAGATATACAAGGGAGGGATGATGGAGAGTTTAGTTTTTTCTGAATGTAATCTGGACTTTCATTAGTTTGAACTGGAGGAAATTTATAAAATAATATGCATTTATTGTGAATGTCATCTGTTCTACTTAAACATTGAGCTTTAGGTAGAGTAAATTCCACTTCTACCCGATTCCAAAGATTTTTAGAAAAGATTAATAAGTTGGATCCAGAAAACTGTAGACGTAGGGAAATCGATTGGTTGTTCAGAACATCTCTTGGGCATTAAGAAAATGACCTTCCCTTCTGTGTTAACATTGATCTCACCTAAAATGAGCTTCTTTCATGTTCTTATCCAATTTTCTTAACATGACATTTAATTTGGACCAAATGAACTCTTTCATATCTTATCTATTCCCTATATTTTTCATGACAAATATGAATCTATCATTTATTAGCAATGCAAATAATTTTGTGCAACTATCTGAACCTCATTATTCTTATATGTGCAATGGGACAATACTATCTACTATCATATTAGGCTACTACAAAGACTTTTTGAAAAAAGTGTAAGGTATGTAAAAGGACTAATCATGTCTAAATTTGCCATATACAAATTTAAGGAATTATTTCTAATTCACACAATTTGTCTATCTACTGCCTTTCCAGAAGTTACCATAGTTGTCATAATTCTGAAAATTTTTCAAATATTCCTTTCTGTTTGGCTTATCCTCACTCAACACTTCGCTGTGTTTTTCACCTATGTAATTCCTACTTATCTCCAAAGAACTAGATCACCTGTTGCCTGCAACCACCTCTGTTCTTACCACACTTGTGCATTCCTTCCCCTGCTCTCCTTCACCATACCACTTGTAATTCCTCATTTATATATCCATTTCTCCTCCCAAATGGCAGAGACCCTTTCTAATTCAAGTTTATATCCTCAAAGCCCAGCATTTAGATGGTATTCGAGAACTGTTTTCTGAAGGAAGGAAATAAAAATATATATTATTAGGCCATTTTTTCTTATTTTAAATGTTTCCTGGGTCTAGAATATTCTCGCCCACATTTTAAGATGTGTTTTCTTGCCACTTATTGTATCAAACATAACATGATTTCTCAGACAAGAAGTGAAAGGCCCTCTTTTGTGTGCTTATAATATTCTATTTATAACTTTTGTTGTCATCGCTATAATTTAATCATCTCCTCTTTCCCCATGTTTTGTGTCTTTTAAAATTTTATAGTTCTAGAAAGAGGGATCCCAAATTCAGATGCCAAATTGACCAGACAAGCATGAAAATAAAATGGAACAGGGTAGTATTAAAACAGTTACCATTTGCTTAACTTTTATTGGATTCCAGAAACTGGAATCTATTAACTCCTATGTGCTAAATAATATTTTTATCCCATTAAGAAATAAACTGAAGCACAGATAGTTTAAGTAACTTGCTGACGTGAAGGAGGCAGAGTTTGAAACCAAACAGGTCTTCTCCAGGATCCACCCTCTTAAGCACCGGAATAAATAAGCTATGAAGTAGAAGAGTAGGTAGGGAGATGTGCTACTGAAGAACAAACACATGTTCTAAACAGCCACTGGTAACTCACTGACTTAATACAATACACTATATTAATGCTCAAGCAAAGACTATGGTGCTTGGGTGGCTCTCCAAGGGACTTGTAAGACTATCACAATTTGACTAATACACAGAGAATAACATCTTATGAGAAAGAAAACCCTATTCTGAACCCAATCTTGTACAGTATTTGGTAAAGCACTAGCACCTTGCCTGGCCATCTGTAAATGCTCCCATTTGTACAATACATAACACTGAGAATTCAAAGTTCCTCTGTTTCTACACGTGAAATCATTCCACTGTTTCTTTTGTGTTTTTTAACAGTTTCTGATCCATAGCAAGTATTAAAAAGTTTTTGAATGAATCAAGAAATGAATGAATAAATAAAAGGGGAATATGTAAGTGTGAAGTGTTGTTCGTAATGTTGTCTACACTAAAATACTTGCTCATTGGGGCACTTGGGTGGTTCAGCCAGTTAAGTGTCTGACTCTTGATTTCACCTCTCTTTCTAGTAATATCTCCAACTAATTATCCTGATAAATAGCATTCCACAGCAAATTCTATTCCACATGCATGTGGGGGGGGGGAAGCAAACAACAACAACAAACCCCAAAAAAACAAAAAAATAAAAAACTAAAAAACTAGTAAGTTAAACCTAGTAAACATCTTTTAAAAGAATAGACTTTATTTTTTAGAGAAGTTTTGGTCCACAGCAAGTCAATACCTTTTTGAAATCATATATGATATCTCAAGAACATAAAGAAAATGTTCAAACACCACCACCATCAACAACAATAATATAGTGAACAGGGGCTGAAGTTAAGGATTTTCTGAGGGCATTTATCAATTTTAGAAAGTTGGGTCTTGGGTATCAAAATTCATAGAGAGGACAGAATATAGAAACTTGGATCCAAACAAAACATAAAGTTGGAGCTAGTTCACTCCAGTTTTCCACCAAACACACACAAAAAAATAGGGGCCTTAAATACTGCACCATCCGTGAAAGAATAGTCCAGAAAACATCTTCCCATATGCAAAATGAGACACTGAGGAATAATAATTTTCTGCTTCAACCTATGATCTAGGTGAGAGAAAAAAAAAATCTTCCTGAGTATTTGTAATCTCAAATTGACAAAAACGTACACATGTGCAGAAAGACCTAGCAAAAGAGAGTGAGAGATGGGACGGGAGGGGCAGGCAGGGGGCACCATATTGAATATTAGAAGAGATGTTTGGGAACAGGTGTCTGACTACATAATTATTTCTCCACTCATCTATTTTGTGACTTTGGACACTTTCATTATGTTTGATCCTACACCATTTGTGAAACATACTTTTCTTCTATATTACATGGCTTCTATGAAGGCTCATTCAATTCTTTCTAAGACCAACTCCTCCTTGACTAATAAAAACTTGAAAAACCTAGAATTGCATAACTGTTTTGGTAAACTAGATTTTTCTTTTTCCAAAGCGAAAAGAACAGGTTGGCGACACAACATTATCCAGTTTTACTCCATCTTGTTTCAGCACCTGAATCAAACCAGCCATTGGCTCTGTCAATCAAATTGTTTTTAAAATTATTATTATTTTTGATATTTGAAAGGAAATAAAACCCTTTTTGTGACAGGTCTAGAAACTCAAGTACATTTGGACATTCTGAACTGCCCTGCTGTTAAATCTTACCTAAATACACTGCCTTACATTTCCACACCCGACCTCCTGACTTTTTTCTCTCTCAGACTGTGAAGTGGTACAATGCCCATCAAACACACCAGACTTGCCCTAGGCAATAAGCTCCAAAGCAGCTCCAAGAGGGATAGGTAGATGGGGATGCCTCTGGGGAATGGTCCAACATTTAAGCTGCTGTAAGGAGACGCACAACAAAAGCATCCATCCATCCATTTCCAAAAATATGATGCCTCTTGACTGTGCTTCCTATGGTGATGTCTTTTTGCCATTAAATGGCTGCACAGCCCCGGAAAGCATGACAGGTTTTATCAGCCTTGACAGCTGTCTGGAAGAAACAGCAGGCAACCTAAACTTCAGCTGCCATGCAGCAATCTGCTCAGGTCCTGCCAGATCCCACAAAGCTGAGTCTAACCAGCACTCGAATAGAAACCCCCCCTGCTGTGTGTGTACAGGCTACTTCAGGGCACGTTCCTTTTGTGCAGGGAGTGAGGGTTTCAAGTTATGCTGGGACTGGATTAAATGCAACCTGGGGGATGACATTTATGGCTGTTAAAATAGCCAGTCCAAATTCATGTACTTATTCCTGGTATCTCTATGGGCCTGACAGTGGGATAGGCCCTCCAGGTAATGCAAAGAAATTGGACAGCAATCATACCTATTAAGCAGCTTGGAGTCCAGGGTGTTCCATCTCTCATACCGGTAAGCTCTTTCCCTACAGGACAGTCGCATACTCAAGCCTTTCCCACCCTCTCCCTCATCCTGCCAATCTTCCCTTCATCTTTTCTTCAATTCCACCCATGACTTACTTTTTGCTCTGCAAACTTCTGGAAGAGAGAATTACATTGAATATTCCTGTTACAGGTGAAATATTTGCATCCCTTCAAAATTCATATGTTGAAATCCTAAACCACAAAGTTGTGTTGAGATCTTTGGAGGTGATAAAGTCATGAGGGTGGAGCCCTCACAAATGGGATGTGCACCTTATAAAAAAGACCCAAAAATGCCCCTTCACCAATTCCATCGTGTGAAGACACAGCAAGATGGTAGCATCTGAGCCAAAAGTGAGTTTGATCAGAACCCAACCATGCTGACACCTTGATCTTGGGCTTCCCAGACTCCAGAACTATAAGAAATAAATTCGTGTTGTTTATCTTGCCATTTGCAACGACGTGGATGGAACTGGAGGGTATTATGTTGAGTGAAATAAGTCAAACAGAGAAAGACATGTATCATATGATCTCATTGATATGAGGAATTCTTAATCGCAGGAAACAAACTGAGGGTTGCTGGAG
>NW_028041914.1:0-461 GCF_054177405.1 Leptonychotes weddellii
TGTTTGTAAACCCTACAATGTGCAACCTCTCTCTATGCAGTACTGGAAGAAAATTCTCAGAATTATGGTGATGGGATGTTTGAGGCCACAGCTATACCAAAGATCTTGAAAGCTATATGCCTCTCTAGGTCTTTTGGGGGCTAGAGGAGAAACTGATAGAATATATGATGTTTGATCTCACAGATAACTGAATCCACTATTTTACTTCAATGAAAGAAAGATATAAAGAGAAAATTTAGTTGAGGGACTATTACATGATGTGAAAAGGTAAATTACAAAGGCCTGATGGAAACTAAAAACATGAAAAAAGTAGTAATTACAAACTCCATGAAAAAGAGACTTTGTCCAAAAAGAAAAACAAAATTAAGTAGAGTGCCCTAACTATCTGAAGAATAACAATATTTAACCACTCATAATGACAGCAGCAAATGTTAATTTAATGTTAATGTGGAATGGGGCGC
>NW_028041915.1:0-461 GCF_054177405.1 Leptonychotes weddellii
GTCTCCCTTCCCCCGTCATTCACCGAGAGGCCATTTCCCTTTCCCAAGAGTGCTCTCCTCTGGGCGGGGCTGCAGCAGCCGGACAGGGTGCAGGTTTGCAGAAATCCACGCAGCAGGCACAGGAGAGAAGGCTGCCAGCCGCAAAGTGGCCAGAAGGAGGCTGAGAAGAGCACAGGCCTCACTCCCACTCCTCAATGGGTGCTTCTCGGCTCCCGCTAGCAGGTCAGTCACCAGCCTAACAGACAAAGGCAGCGGCCACACAGGGAAGGAGGTGTCCTGCTCGCTCATGGACGTGGCGTCTTTAGCATTCATAGTAGCCCGTCCAAGTGATCGTGGTAACTTAAAGTTTTCAGTAACTTTTTTATGGAAGTGAATTTGACTTGACACAAAATGAACCATTTTAAAATGAGTAATTCAGTGGCAGTTAATGTATTCACAATATATTGTCCAACCATCACTCC
>NW_028041916.1:0-461 GCF_054177405.1 Leptonychotes weddellii
TGGCTCAGTTGGTTGAGCATTCAACTCTTGGTTTCGCCTCAGGTCATGATCTCAGTGTCATGAGATCGAGCCCCAAGCTGATTCTAACACACACACACTTAGACTCTAACATACATATATATTTACATATTTATATGTACAAAGGATGAGAATAGCCCAAAATTTTTTGAAAAAGAATAAAGTTAAAGGATTTACATAAACTTATTTCATGACTTAAAGCTACATTTCTCAAGACAGTGAAGAGTGAAAATATACTATATACGACAACACTCTCATATTGTTATGGATATTTAAAGTATTTTAAATAGCTCTTGATTTTCATTTTTGTTTTTAGAGAGGGAGGAAGGGTAAGGGGCAGAGGAAGAGGGAGAGAGAGAATTTTAAGCAGGCTTCATACACAGCATGAAGTCCAATGTGGGGCTTGATCTCACAACCCTGAGATCATGACTTGAGCCAGAGTC
>NW_028041917.1:0-461 GCF_054177405.1 Leptonychotes weddellii
GGAGAATTTCAGTCCTACATATTTTAGAAAAAGTGGCCAGAGGGGATATTTTCATTGCACTGTGGGGATTTTTAGAGTGTTTTGATGTGGCTAAACATGGGATCTCAGACACTTGGAAACTGTTTTATGGTTGAAGACTCCACATTATAGCCATGGAATGTTTTGCTTTATAGTCATTTGCTGACTTAGGATGCCATAAGAGTCTAAATAGCCTGTACTATTCTGTCTTTATAGATGGGAGGATAGCTGATAAGAACAATGCTTATTGAAACATGACATAATTTCAGATATAACTAAGTTCTAAAAATGACCAATATCAGAAAACAGAAGTAAATGGGTGTTATCTGATAAATAAATAACTGCATAAGTAAAATTTTAAAAATGTATTTAGAAGTTTGTATAGATTTGTACATAACAAAGTTAGCTTTATTCGTTTATTTTCTATTTATTTATTTTTTTTT
>NW_028041918.1:0-461 GCF_054177405.1 Leptonychotes weddellii
GAAGGGGGGAGCCCTGATTCCACAGGCAGATAACAGAGGATAAATGGCAGCAGGATGGTGCCTGGCCGTGGGGATCCTACACCGCCGGTGAGCGACAGCCTCACTCGCTGGGGATGGGGCACAGACTCGCAGACCCGTAGCAGCAGGGAAAGGACTTTAGGGCAGCACCCGGGGCGGAAACCCAGAGCTATGGGGTCAGGCATGCGAACTGGGAGCGCTGGTGGGTTTAGAAGCACAAAAGGCAGAGACATGCCCCGACCTGGAGGCAGGACTGGGAGCACTGCAGAGGGGCGCTCAACTCAGGACGCTGCAGTTTATAGCAGCACGGACAGAAATGGAGACAGTGTGGCCTGGAGAACTCACTGAAGAACAGACTGCGGTCTCTCTGCTCTGAGGCAGAGGGTTGGAAACGGTCTCTTCTGCTCTGACTCGTGGAAGAGACACGGAAAGCCGCCAGAGAA
>NW_028041919.1:0-461 GCF_054177405.1 Leptonychotes weddellii
AAAAAAAAAAAAAACAAGCAAAGAATAAACGAGAGAGAGAGAGAAGGAAAGGGGAGAAGAGGGCCTGAACAGTGAGGGTATCTGTGAAAGTTTTGAAGACAGGAAAGGAAGAAATGGGACGACTTAGGAGCTGTTTGGATAGATAGTGTGAGAGAGCAGGTAACCGAGATGCACCAAGGAAAGGTAATGAGTTAGTTCTCAATTGCTGCATAAATTTTCCCAAAATTTAGCAGCTCACAGCAATACAGATGTATCATCTCATGGTTTCTGTGGGTCAGGAACTGGGGAGACTGAGTTATTCTGGCTCAAGACCTCTCATGAAGGTGCAGTTACCGCGTTAGGCAGGGATGAAGTCACCTCAAGACAAGTCGAACTAGAAGCCACCCTCACACGGCTATGGGCAGGAGGCCTCAGCTCCTCACCACAAGGGCTTGCTTGGGTATCTTTGCAACATGGCAGCC
>NW_028041920.1:0-461 GCF_054177405.1 Leptonychotes weddellii
GGGGCGCCTGGGTGGCTCAGTCGTTAAGCGTCTGCCTTCAGCTCAGGTCATGATCCCAGGGTCCTGGGATCGAGCCCCGCATCGGGCTCCCTGCTCGGCGGGAAGCCTGCTTCTCCCTCTCCCACTCCCCCTGCTTGTGTTCCCTCTCTCGCTGTGTCTCTCTCTGTCAAATAAATAAATAAAATCTTTAAAAAAAAAACCAAAAATCCTCTACTGATATGTGAATTATACCTTAATTTGGGTTTGTGTTTTATTGTGCTTAATTTGGATTTATGCTTCCACTGGGAACCACTGCTTTAGGACTCTGCTTCTCAAAGGGTGGTCTACGGTCCAGAAGCAGTGAGCATCACCTGGGAACCTGCTAGAAATACAGCCCCATCCCAGACCTACTAAATCATAAGCTGCATTTTAACAAGACCCCCAGGGGATTCACAAACACATTAGAGTTAGTGAAGAACACT
>NW_028041921.1:0-461 GCF_054177405.1 Leptonychotes weddellii
TCAAATTCCTCATATCAGTGAGATCATATGATAATTATCTTTCTCGGATTGACTTATTTCGCTTAGCATAATACTCTCTAGTTCTATCCACGTTGTTGCAAATGGCAAGATTTCATTTTTTTGATGGCTGCATAATATTCCATATATATATCACATCTTTTTTTTTTTTAAATGTGGTGGTTTTTTTGGAAGATTTTATCTATTTATTTGACAGAGAGAGACACAGCAAGAGAGGGAACACAAGCAGGGAGAGTGGGAGAGGGAGAAGCAGGCTTCCCGCTGAGCAGGGAGCCTGATGCGGGGCTTGATCCCAGGACCCCAGGATCATGACCTGAGCCGAAGGCAGACGCTTAACGACTGAGCCACCCAGGCGCCCTATATCACATCTTCTTTATCCATTCATCTGTTGATGGACATCTATGCCGAGTGATGTTGAGCACTTTTTGATGTGTCTGTTGGCC
>NW_028041922.1:0-461 GCF_054177405.1 Leptonychotes weddellii
AGAAGTACAATAGTGTATGTCTCTTAACTCAGTGATCAGACTGAAGAAAAACATGGGATTAGGAGGCACCATCTTGTTTCACTGAATTTTTTTTTTTTTCTTAAGAGGAATTCACAGGGCGCCTGGGTGGCTCAGTTGGTTAGGCGACTGCCTTCGGCTCAGGTCATGATCCTGGAGTCCCGGGATCGAGTCCCGCATCAGGCTCCCTGCTCGGCGGGGAGTCTGCTTCTCCCTCTGACCCTCCTCCCTCTCATGCTCTCTCTATCTCATTCTCTCTGTCTCAAATAAATAAATAAAATCTTTAAAAAAAAAAAAAGGAATTCACAAGTCAAATCAGAGAATTTGATTACTTATAGAATTCTAGAATCAAAATAATTTTCTAAGAATTTTGAAGGCTCTGTTTTATTGTTTTCTAGCATTTATTATTGATGGTGAAATGTTTGATGATTACCTGCTTCTTA
>NW_028041923.1:0-461 GCF_054177405.1 Leptonychotes weddellii
AATATAACACTTTCTGAAACCACTGGATTAACTGACCCAGAGTAATCTCAGCATCCCTGGTAAGTAGCTGTATCAGTTCTACTGATAGGACCCTAACGACTTGAAAGGCAAAGAGGGGCTGCACATATGTTAGTGGTTAGGGACTGCATATTCCTTCTGGAATCAGATTCTTTCTCTTTCTTTTCTTTCTTTCTTTCTCTTTCTTTCTTTCTTTCTTTCTTTCTTTCTTTCTTTCTTTCTTTCTTCCTTTCTTTCTTCCTTTCTTTCTTCCTTTCTTCCTTTCTTCCTTTCTTTCCTTTCTTTCCTTTCTTTTCTTTCTTTCTTCCCTTTCTTTCTTTCTTCCCTTCTTTCTTTCTTCTCTTCTTTCCTTCCTCCCTCCCTCCCTCCCTCCCTCCCTTCCTTCCTTCCTTCCTTCTTCACCATCCTACTGTAACCTATTTTGTGACTGATTCAGGGAAGCA
>NW_028041924.1:0-9598 GCF_054177405.1 Leptonychotes weddellii
AAAAAAAAGATGGAGCAGATGAACTCCAGGCCCAGGTATGGGCTTGACTGTCAGGACTTGTTTACAACAAGGCAGAACCCAGAAGTATGAGGGGAGGATCACAGTTCTTTATACTTCTCGCGTGTTGAGCGCCTTCACCACCAACCTGTTTGCTAACACTGAGATCCACCTCTGTTTCTCCAGTTCTGCCTGGAAACAATCACTTAACTCCCATGCCATCTGAGATGTGACTTGGAGCAGAGCTTGGTCACGGAGGGATCAAAAATGTGTATGCCTTTCCTGAGGGAGTCCTCCCTCCCTGGAGGGTTCAACATCATCCTTTTGGGATGACCCAGTGCCTTCCAAGCCCACTTCTTGCTAACTGACATGCTTTTCTCCTCAACAATCCTTTAGAAGCATAAAGAGTTTAATCAACCCAAATTAGAGGGGTCTGCCTCATTCCAGGGGTTGTTTTAAATATCACTGCTCTGGGGAGAGCAGAAACAAGTCTTCCCAAGAGGAGAATTTCCTACTAGAAGGACTGTTCTCAAAAACATGTCCTTGGCAGCCCATTAATTATATTTCATTTTGACAGATCTCGAATATAGTTGTTATATCTTTAGGGGGAAAAAGGTGTTGGGTGATTAATTGGTTGATAGGGTATGTTAATTGGATGCTAATTAAATTTAAATCCGATTCATATTTGAAACACTTAATTTAACTCAGGACCAGAAAATTAGAATATTCAGGCTTCTTGAAGGAACTTGTCTTCCTATCTGTCACCTCCAAATGTCTATTGACACTTTCTCCTTGTTTACAAACTTGTTTTTCAAGAGAAGGAATCAGATGGTTCTTAGAGCTTCCAGCTGTAATAAGAAGTGTCAGTTCTCCCAATACATATTTAATTGCTTTATTGAAAAAAAAAAGTACATAGATCTCCACTCCATTACTTAAGTTTGTTCTCAACAAGTCCCATCAGGCTGAGCAGCGGTGTTGTGTGAAGGGACAATTCCAGAAGAGAGTCTGTAGCTAAGTCCAGAAAGGCACGGAGTTGCTCTGCAAGGAGCCTGATGATAACCTGAAGGCAGCGGAAGAGCCCTTCACGGTGCTGGAAGCTTCTGGGAAATTCTCTGAGGGCTGTTGTTCTTATTCCCCCTCGGGGAAAACCCCAGGAGGTGAACTCTCTGAGACCTCTGCTGACAAACTATCCAGTAGATCCTGTCGTATCCCCCAGGTGTGGAAGGGGCCGCCACCCACCCCGATGTGGGAGCCCCAGCCTCCGTGCTTCTGTACTGTTTGACCTAGAGGCAGGTCTACCCAGGATCCAGTTATTTGTAGATTTCCTTGAGGGTAGAGTCCCAGGCCTCGAGACCATGAAGGTTTCTTCTGTTTCTACTCCATAAGCCAAGAAAACTGGGGACCACAAGTATGATAGACGGAGCCTGGGCTCTGAAATTTAACTGCTCCAGATCTGTATCCTGGCTTCACCCTAGAAAAGTGCCTTTGTTCTTCTGAGCCTCAGTGTCCTCATCTGTAAAATGGGAATGATCATACTAATCTTGCACTGATGTTGCACAGATTCAGTGAGGTCATATGCATTTGTAAGGACCTGACACAGGGCACGTTGTAAGGTGTTGAACGCCTGGTCGATGGAGTCACCCTCACTGCCAGCTGGTTCCCGGCATCACCGCTGGTCCTGTAGAATGTCCTGGATCTGGTAGTAACTGCTGCTGTTTGTAGGCAGGTGCACGCTGCACCATTGTTTGTCCTTGACACCTGTTCTTTCTCAGTGCTGGCATCTGAGGTTTGAACCTCCCTCCCTCCCTCCCTCACTAACTGGCTCATCTCTTCAGCTGTCCTGGAAAAGCCTCTAGAAAAGAAGGCTGGCAGAAATTATGGCCCCCCAGGCAACAAGAAGCTTATCTATTTCATCGATGACATGAACATGCCTGAGGTGGACGCCTACGGGACTGTGCAGCCCCACACCATCATCCGGCAGCATCTGGACTATGGCCACTGGTAAGAGCATGCATGCAAAGGGCCTGGGGCCCACGGGACGGTGGGGGTGGGGGCGGGCTGAAGGCAGGGCTGAGGGCTGTTCCACTGGAGCCACAAACCACAGTGGAGTGCTGGTGCCAGATGAGAGTCCCCACGGCAAATCACATTCCTCACGGGACTCTGTTTCCTGGGGAGGTCTTCAGACAGAGGCATTAATGCCTACGTGGGAAGTCTCATCTAAGGGGGAAAAAAAACCCTACTTTTTTCTTCAATATTCATCTCAAAAGTTGCCTTCTCCAAACCCCCAGAGCAGAATTAACCACTCTTGTCCCTCACTGTGGTCCCGTAGCCCCGAGCAGGTACTGGAGTGAGAACAGCTCACACGCTACGGAGCGTGCAGATGTCTGCAGGCCTTAACAGCCTTTGTCTCTTTCGGAACAACTCACAGGGTCTGACACTGTCTCTTGAAACAGCATAATTGTTCATGGCAAAAAGTCTGAACTTGTCAGAAAAAAAAAAAAAAGAAATCTGTGATTGGAGACCACTTTGGCTCACCTTCCTGCCCCACATTGAATGAGTTGCTGAGAAAGTGGTCAGTGTGAAGAGGGAGCTCAGAGAGATTGATGGTTGTGATGGTGACCTGAGTTGCCTTTCAGTCATTCCTCACGTCTTTGTGGGATGCCTGCCAGACACCACCATCCGCAGTGTGCACACCAGCACCTGGACTGTACTGGAACCCTTCAGCCCTGCACACAAGTGTTAAGGCAGACTCATGGTCTGATGGACTTAGGTGGGCAGTAGAAGCCCTCTGGAAATCCTGCCCTGTTACTTTGACATGTTTGCATTTCCACTCTCAGCAATGGCTATTTCATACCTCCTGTCTGTCCGCAAGCTTCCCACCCCACTTGCGCTGGTGACCACGGGCGCCATCTTTGTTTCTTGCTTCCACATCTGTACAACTTACTTGCTTCCCCCTGCGTCCCTTTCTCCCTGGTCCTGACACACCTTCCCTGAAGCTGAACCATCACCAGCTTCTTGCTTCTGTTCTCTCCCACCTCCTGCGTTAACTGCCCCTCAAGTCCTGAATGGTTCCTTCTCCTCAATATTGAGACTCACCTAGATTTCCTCTATTGTGTTCAGAAACATCATTTTCTAATTATTGGCCTGTTCTCTCTCCCTACAAAGCCAAATTTCTCTGCTCTGTTTCCACTTCACCACCTTCCCCATCACTGCTCACCCCACCACCTGGTTTCTGTTTCTTCCACTTTACCGAACTATTGTTCTTGCTCACCCCCTAACTCCATTTTTATGTAAGATCTAACAGACCCATTGGGTTGGATCGCTGTCTTTCTTCTTCTCTCTACAGCACTGGACATGGTTGACTGCTCTCTCCTTTTGGAAATACTGACTTACTTTGCCTTCTGGGGCACCATACACCCTGGATTTCTACCCTACCCCTTAGTCCATCTTTATGGTTTCTTTCTCCTACGCTATTCCCGTAGATGTTGGAACCCTCAGGATTTGGGCCTAAGCTCTTGTCCTTTTTCAATCTCTACCAGTGGATCTGGACTTTTTTTTTTTATATAAATATTTTATTTATTGATTTAACTGACAGAGAACTAGAGAAAGAACACAAGCAGGGGGAGTGGGAGAGGGAGAAGCAGGCTTCCCCCTGAGCAGGGAGCCGGATGCGGGGCTCGATCCCAGGACCTTGGGATCATGACCTGAGCCGAAGGCAGCCACTTAACTGACTGAGCCACCCAGGCACCCCTCTGGACTTTTTTTTTAACCACCCACACACATGAATGATAGGACACATCCCACCTCACCTTGAAAAGGCACTTACCTGCCTGGACCCTCACCCATCTGTCACTGTGGTTTCTGCCTGTTCCAGGTATGATCAGAGCAAGCTGTCCCTGAAGGAGATTAGGAATGTCCAGTATGTTTCCTGTATGAACCCCACCGCAGGCAGCTTCACCATCAACCCACGGCTTCAGGTATGTGGGAGCTGAGGTCCTGAATCCTGAATAAATTCTATCTTACCAGAATGGATATCACTCAATGACAAGTAATCATTGGCCCTCCCCCCGTTCAGCCTCTGAGAGTGACAAATCATACAGGATGCTGATTTGCATGTCTAGGGGGACAAAGATACTCCTAGACCCAGAACCATGAAGCTTTTTGAGCTGGAAGGGGTCATGGAGTCCATCTGATTTTGCTCATTCTTCAGAGTAGGGAAACTTCAGAGAGATGAAATGACTCTCCTAAGGTCATGTGGATCTTCAGTATCAAATACTTGTTGGGACTCAGATGCTCTGAGTTCAAGTTCTGTTCTCTTCCTACTACTTGCTGACATCTTCGACTAAAGGCCCCAAGCCTGTTACTCCTCCAGACATTTAGATTCAACCCAAGTTTAGGTTCAGTGTGAAAAATGTGACCAGATTATAGAATCCAAAGCCCTTCTAAGAATTCCTCATTATTTTACCCAAATCCCCAGAAGGCGATTTTGACTCTGACTCATGCTCTTAACTCACATGCCTGTTCCCCTGGGCAGCGTCATTTCAGCGTGTTCGTCCTCTCCTTCCCGGGAGCAGACGCCCTGGCCTCCATCTACGGCACCATCTTGACTCAGCACCTAACGTTTGGACACTTCCCAGCGGCCCTGCAGAAATCCAGCCCCCAGCTCATCAATCTGGCCCTGACCTTCCACCAGAAAATTGCCACCACGTTCCTACCCACAGCGATCAAATTCCACTACGTTTTCAACCTCAGAGACTTTGCCAACATTTTCCAGGTGAGTCCCATCTGCTCAGAGATGCCCCAGAAGGCTTAGTGATGGTCTGGTCCCTTCCACTCTTAGTAAAACAGTAGTTAATGCCAAATTCTTAGGCAAAGGCACAGTTCATATGGAGTCATGAGCATAATAAACATGTAAACAGGGTGCCATGGGATCCACGAGGAAGGACGTCAACCAGATAGAGTTATGTTTGTCAATGACAAACGCGCCATTTCCCAGGACGCATTTCTGAGTTGATTCCTTTGGGTTGGAGAAGGCTTGGCATCTTGAAGAAAATGTTATGTAATGATTCCAGCATGCCTTGGAAGGAATGCAGAGAAAACTATTTTGGGGCGCCTGAGTGGCTCAGTTGGTTAAGCAACTGCCTTCGACTCAGGTCATGATCCTGGAGTCCCAGGATCGAGTCCCGCATCGGGCTCCCTGCTCAGCAGGGAGTCTGCTTCTCCCTCTGACCCTCCCCCCTTTCGTGTGCTCTCTCTCATTCTCTCTCTCAAATAAATAAATAAAATCTTTAAAAAAAAAATTAAAAAAATAAACTATGTTGTAGGCCCTGTTGATATACCCATTGTTCTTGGGATCAAAAAGAATGTCCCTGAGTCATGCAGGATAGATCCACTTCCTGAAGAAAGCCATGTCATAATATTCTTGAGATACCATCTGCCAGCCCCTGGGAGGCCTCTGTTTTAAAATTTCAGGTTCCTTTCCAGGCCACAGCCATTTGAGATTCTTCCACCTGCTCCTCTGAATGGTGATGGCCTGTCTCTGCCCGTTGCTTTCCGTTGCTTGACCCTTCATGGCCACAACGTCCAGAGGGCAATGCGGCAAAGCCCAGCCCCCTCTTCCTCTTGGTCATACACACCATCCTCACAGGGTGGAGTCCACACCTTTCCCCTCCTGGACAGGAATCTGCAGAAACTGCTTTTCAGAGAGACTCCTCCCCCAGAGGGCCCTGGGCAAGGATAGAGGGGAGGATGCCTTTTACACCAAGCAAAGGCCACACCTGTTGGGGAATGTCAGTCGGCATGATCAGGGAGTGAGGTGGACCCGCCACAGTGAGCACGTGTATTTGGATTTCATTACCCAGGGCACATTACCTGTGCAGGTAGAATTCCGGGGAACCTCAGACTAGCAAAGGTCCAGACCGTGAGGATACAGGGCCTGCAGGGTCCAGCCAAGACTTTTGGTTGTAAAGAGCAGAAATCCGCCAAACATTAGTTCAGAGACCTAACAACTGTGTTCCAGAATGGCTGAACCTAACGGTGGAGACACCAAGCCCCATGTGAGGGCATGTCTTTGAGAACCCACCTAAGCTGGCTCAGGACAGCCCTCCTGGGTCATGCACCTCCTAAACATTAACTCTGCTAAAAATGAGGAGAAACAGAGACCCCCAGGGATTCTATAGATTTTTCCTGAGAGCACACAGCCAGCCAGTGAAGGAACTGGAGCAAGAATCCGGGTCTTTGGTTTCCTGGCCAGGCCCTCCATCCTCCACACCATTCTGTCAGCAAGAAAGACTCCACTCCAAGCCTGTGAAGCCTGAAGATTGTAGCCTTGAGGCCAGGACGATAGCAAAGTTTGTGCGTGCCCACTCTCATCTCTCATCTTGAGTATTAATGGAGAAAGATCTCTGTTATCACACACCCCTTCTCTGAAATCTCAATGCAGCTTGATGGGGGGGGGGGTCACCTTCTGCATTTCCCAAATGCAAAAAGGGAGTTAACGTCAGTGGAGCAAATGCACATTGCTCATAGGGCAGAGCTGAAGGGAGGAGGGCATTAAGTTTCCTCTACCAGAAGCATCCAGCTCTTGCCCAGACAGACGCTTTGTCACCCGCACATCCTGAAATGTATACTCATGACAACCCTTTGGGTTGCACATTATTATCCCAATTTAAGAGAGGCTCGGGGAAGTTACCAGCTAGGTGACAGCATGAATGGTCACGATGGCCTGTGTCTTTGCCTGACTCAGGCAGGCTGAGTGGCAGTGCCCTGGGCTCTCTGCAGCTGGCCAGCTGTCAGCCACCTGCCACAAGGGTGGGTGGGGAAAATGCATCCCTCCCTGGAGCGCCTGCCTCCCTGCAACCACACAGCCCCCTCCCCTCCTCCTCCAGAGGGCAGTTTCAGGCTCAGAGCTTGACCACAGCTTTCCCTGCCTGCCTCCCCGCCTCCTTGTCCGAAGGTTTGATGGAAGCATGAGTGGGTGGTTAAATGCCTGCCGGAAGACAAGCGTTGCCTAAACATGCTGCTTTCCTCCATCCAGCTTGACCCAAGGCTCAGTAATTCAGACCTTCTCTGCACTCCCCTCACTGTCCTGATCAGGACATGATCTGATAGAGCTCCGAGTAGCAGAAATCATTAACCGCTCCCATCTCAGTGTGACTCGTAACTAAAGTGGTACAGAGTCTGTGCTTGGTGTGCTCACATTGACTCAGCCCTTAACTGCCAGGCATCCTGAGCATTTGGCTTTCCTGGGGTTATAAGCTCCAAGTGATAGTGCACCTCACTGTGAAGGATAGTCCAAGAAGTTGGGGTTCCTGGTGGGTGCTTCTTCCTGCCCTCTGCATCTGGTTCCTGCCTGATACCTAGGAGAGCCGAGGAGGAGGGAGGCGGAGACATGGGTATGGGTGGGGCCAAAGGGACCTAATGGAATTTCTTTCTTTTGCAAAAATAAACTTTTATCAGAGTATAACATACATGTAGGAAAGGACACGAGTCATAAGCTCACAGCTTGGTTAATTATCACAAAGTCATCACACCTACGTAACCACGAGGAAGATTTTAGATCTTCAGATCGAGAAACAGAACATTCCCACATCCCTAAAGCTCTTCCCTTTTTCTCCCTTCCATTTGGTTTTTCTTTCCCTCCCAGAGGTAAATACTGTCTGGACTTCTAACACCCTAAGCTCTTTTGGCCTATTTTTGAACGTTATCAAAATAGAATCCTATGACAAATATTATTTTGTAGCTTTGTTTAATATTATGTTTATACATACATATACAATCATGTTATTGGTAAAAAATACTAGTGATAGTAATTTCTTTCTTTCCAATCCTTTAATCTTATAATTTCTTTTTCTTGTCTTATTGTGCTGGCTACAACTGCCAGTACGAGGTTGAAGAGAAGTTGTATAAGTGGCCTCTTGATGCATTCCTAATTTTAGATGGAAGGGCTTGTAATAGTTGACCATTAAGTGTGTTGCTTACTATAGGTTTGGGGGGATGCTTTTTGACAGATTAAGAAAATTTCTTCCTGTTTATAGTCTCCTAAGAGTTTTGTTCAACATACATGAATGTATGTTGAAACTTAACAAATGATTTTTCTGTTGCTCTTGAAATAATTATATCAAATTTTTTCTCATTGTTTCTAGAAATGTGATAAATTACACTGATTAGTTTTGAGTCTTAGATCACCCTTGCATTCCTATAATCAACCCAACTTAATTGCTACATGTTGAGCCTTTTATATTTTGCTGGATTCCATTTTCTATTTTTTAATATACTTCTTGCAACTCTATTAATAAGATGGCCCTATAATTTTCCTTTCCTCATAAAATGCATTGGGAATGGTCCCTCTTTTTCTACCCTCTGGAAGCTTTTGTAAAACATTGTAGTGAGCCTTCCTTAAATGTCAGAAGAATTTACTGCTGAAACAATCTGGAGTTTTTTGTAGAAGATCTTAAGTTATGAGTTCAATTTCTTTGTACACATTAGCCAACTCAGATTTTCTATTTCTTCATATGTCAGTTGTGGTACGATATTGATGTTCTCAATTTCTAATTTATTGGCATATAATCATTTATAATAACCTGTGGTTATCTTTTAGATACCTGTTGTATCTGAGATTATGTCTTCTTTCTTCTACTGGATGTTGATTATTTGTGTCTTTTCTGAATTTCTCTTTTATCAGCCTTACTAAGGAGTTATCAGTTGTGCTAATCTTTTCAAAGAAACTGAAAAATATACTAATATTATAAGCTTTTTTTGCTTTATTTGCTATCTCTATTTGATAACTGCTTTTACATTATTAATAATTGCTCTTTTCTTTATAATCACTTTCTTCACACTTTTAGGTTTGAGGTTCTCCTTTTGCTAATTTCCATGACATGGCTACTTGTGTCATCGATCATCAGCCTTTTGGCTCTTCTAAAACATTCATTTTAAGGCTATGAATTTATCACTAATTATGCCATACCCTTATCATGCAAACTTTCCTATGTTGTATTTTTATTATCATTCACTTCATAGTATTTCTTAATTTCCCCTATGGTTTCTCCTTTAATCCATGGGATATTTGGTAGTATAGCTTTATTTTTTAAAATTGAGAGATTTTCTAACTACCCTTCTCTTACTGATGCTCAGCTTACGTCCACTGTTGTCAGAAAATATACTCAATTATTTTATTCATTTGAAATTTGTTGAGATCTGCTTTATGTCCCAAGATTTGACTGATGTGCACTTCTTAAATAGTGCATTCTTCAGGTGCTGAGTGTAGTTGAATCAATATGCCAATTAGGTCAAGCTTGTAAATCATGTCATTGAAATATTTTATATCCTTACTGATTTTTTTGATGACTTGTTCTGCCAGTTCTGTCAGTTTCTTAAAAAGGTGTGATTGTGCGATTGTGGACATGTCCATTTCTCATTTTATGTCATATTTGCGTTATGTGTTTTGAAACTATGTTATTAGGTGCACACACATTTTTTTTATTCTTATGTTAATCCCCTACATTACATCATTAGTTTTAGATGTAGTGTTCCATGATTCATTGTTTGTGCATAACACCCAGTGCTCCATGCAGAATGTGCCCTCCTCAATACCCACCAC
>NW_028041925.1:0-461 GCF_054177405.1 Leptonychotes weddellii
CAAAATCACCTATTTCTTCACACTTGCTCATTGCTGTTTTGAAATTAATTCTAAAGATAATCTATATTAACATTGGCCCTTTTATCTTCAAATATGAAGTATTATTTTTTTAAGATTTTATTTATTTATTAGAGAGAGAGAAACAGCGAGAGAAGGAACACAAGCAGGGGGAGTGGGAGAGGGAGAAGCAGGCTTCCCGTGGAGCAGGGAGCCCGATGTGGGGCTCGATCCCAGGACCCTGGGATCATGACCTGAGCCGAACGCAGATGCTTAACGGCTGAGCCACCCAGGCGTCCCTCCTTTGTATTCTTATCTTCCTTATGGATTTGTAAACCCCTTTGGGGGTAGGGATTTAGTCACTGATCTTTGTAGTTACCCCCATGTAGCCCTTACAAATTTGCTGAGTCACTAGAATATGGTAGTTGTCCAGTAGAAATTTCTAAAATTAAACAACTGAAATA
>NW_028041926.1:0-461 GCF_054177405.1 Leptonychotes weddellii
AAGGGGGGAAAATCAGAGGTGGAGACGAACCATGAGAGACTATGGACTCTGAGAAACAAACTGAGAGTTCTAGAGCGGAGGGGGTGGGGGGATGGGTTAGCCTGGTGATGGGTATTAAAGAGGGCATGTACTGAATGGAGCACTCAGTGTTATAACCAGACAATGAATCATGGAACACTACATTAAAAAGTAATGATGTAATGTATGGTGATTAACAAACAAAATAAAAAAAAAGATAAGAAAAAAAAAAGAATTTGAAGAGGGGCGCCTGGGTGGCTCAGTCATTAAGCGTCTGCCTTCGGCTCATGTCACAAACCCAGGATCCTAGGACCGAGCCCCGCACCAGGCTCCCTGCTCCGTGGGAAGCCTGCTTCTCCCTCTCCCACTCCCCCCTGCTTGTGATCCCTCTCTCACTGTGTCTCTCTCTGTCAAGTAAATAAATAAAATCTTAAAAAAAAAAA
>NW_028041927.1:0-461 GCF_054177405.1 Leptonychotes weddellii
TAGTACATTATAGACTTCTTGACATTACAACCTGCCTTAGTACTCTGTAATGTTTCACATAGTTCAGTTAATCACACAGATGTCAGTCTACACATGTATGATGTTACAATTCCCCTGATTATGGACATAATCAGCCCCACTCAGCCTCTGGACCAATGAGAAATAGACCCATTAGTGTATTAGGAGCACCTCAAAACCAGCTCCTGCCCTCTGTGGGGGCAAGCTATTCTCACTGTCTAGGTTCCTGGTACCTAGATTTTCCAGCATCCTTGACTGAAAGAGATCTTTATCGACTAGAGACATAATTTGCCATTCTATCTGGAAGCAGAATATCTACTTTTGGTCTTCCATATCTCATCTCAGTTCTAGACTCCTCTGCATTAAAATCTTCTCCTGTGTTGTATCTTCTATCAATACTGAATCTCAAGACTACTGAAAGCAGCTGATGTGACATGACAAAC
>NW_028041928.1:0-461 GCF_054177405.1 Leptonychotes weddellii
CCCCACCCTGGGGGATCCACAGCCTGCTCCCCTGACCCTGGCTCTCTGTGTTCATCTAGGCTGGGCCTGCCTCACAGCTCAATACCAGGCAAGACACCCTCCAACATCCCCAACTCCAGCCAAGCCCCTGGCCCTGCCAGGGGACCGGGATGGAGATCAATGATATGCAGCCCAACAAACATCAGAGCCTGGGCAGAGGACCAAATTTTGAAATCTAAGGCTCCTTTTCTAAAAGTTCACCTGAGTCTCTCAAACAGTCCTTTGGAAATTGACCCAAAGTCCCTATATTTTAATAAAGATCAGAGCACTTGCTGAAACAGGCTACCTCAAGTTGCTAATTCGGTGACAAAGCCCTGGATCAGCAGAGCTGCATACTTGGGAAGGGTGTTTTGAGTCCCAAGTCCTCCCAAGTCCCCTCCCTGTCCCTCGGTTACCCTCTTCTTTCTGCCAGGTAGTTGGGA
>NW_028041929.1:0-461 GCF_054177405.1 Leptonychotes weddellii
GGGTCCAGCTGGGGGGGCCTTCTGGGGACCTTCTGGGGGCCACGTGGCTTCACTGCCGAGAGCCACGGCGGAAAACCCTGTGACGGGAACGCTCCACGGCAGGGAATTTGCAGGGCGCACCCACGAGCTTTGCCCACCAGGGAGCTTCCGATGACTGAGTTTGTCCCGCACTGACAAGATTTCAGCTGGGGCCGGCGACCCTGCAGCCAAGGTGAGACGGTCTCCGCTGGCCGAGCCGAGAGGGGGAAAGAGCGAGTGCGCCAGGCGGCTGGATGAGGGGTGCACGGATGGTGACTCCTGCCCACGGAGGCCAGTGGTGCAGGATGCTGGCGGGCCCTGGGGCCCGGGTCTGAGGGAGGCCCAGCTCGGCAAGGTGCCACGTCCCCTGCTCAGGGCCCAGGGCCGAACGCTCCTGTGGGTGCAGGGTTTCCCCAGGTCGATTGCCCGAGCCCCAGCCTGGG
>NW_028041930.1:0-461 GCF_054177405.1 Leptonychotes weddellii
TATCAAACAGGGGAAGGGAGCCAGGGTCAGTAGTGAGGAGCTTATGCTCTTGGTCAGAGTCTCTGGGTTCATCCTCCATTCAGCCATTTATTACCTATGGGTGTTGGAGAAAGATAATTAGAAACAAAATCTCTTGCCAACCCACTAGACTTCTCTATAAAAGTAAAAGAGAAGGAAAACACTTTTAATATTGAAAAAGTATTCAACCTTAACGTGATGCACATCACAGCCAATCCACTAGAGAGATTGCAAGAACAAGGTGGGGGGGAGCTCATTTTTTATATACCAAGCAGATACAATGCATTGCATACATGTTCTCCAGATAAATGATAGTTTGCCCTCAAGTCAGAAGTCTTGACAGCACCACTTGTCACACATAGTGCATCCTAAATTCTTCTGGTTTGGGTGACACTGTGTAAATGAATTGGCTTTATCCAAAGAGATAATAAGATGTTTCTCGA
>NW_028041931.1:0-461 GCF_054177405.1 Leptonychotes weddellii
GGGCCCGAGTGCATGCGGATGCACTGCTGCCCAGTGCATCTCCTCTGTCCGTGCACGTGCTCTACTGTCCCATCACACTGCACAGGAAAAACACAAGTTAAAAGATCAAATTTTTAAGAATTTCAAGACAGCGGGCGCCTGGGTGGCTCAGTCGGTTAAGCGACTGCCTTCGGCTCAGGTCGTGATCCTGGAGTCCCGGCATCGAGTCCCGCATCGGGCTCCCTGCTCGGCGGGGAGTCTGCTTCTCCCTCTGACCCTCCCCCTCTCATGCTCTCTCTCTCTCTCTAAAATAAATAAATCTTTAAAAAAAATAAAGAGGGCGCCTGGGTGGCTCAGTTGGTTGAGCGACTGCCTTCGGCTCAGGTCGTGATCCTGGAGTCCTGGGATCGAGTCCCACATCAGGCTCCCTGCTCGGCAGGGAGTCTGCTTCTCCCTCTGACCCTCCTCCCTCTCATGTGCTC
>NW_028041932.1:0-461 GCF_054177405.1 Leptonychotes weddellii
GGAGGAGAGCCTGGAATGTTGGTCAAACAGTACAAACCTCCAGTTATAAGATGAATAAGTTCTGGGGACCTAGTGGACAGCATGGTGATTATAGTTAATGATTCTTATACACTTGAAAGTTGCTAAGAAAATAGATCTTACATATTCTTTTTTTTTTAAAGATTTTATTTATTTATTTGAGACAGAGAGAATGAGAGACAGAGAGCATGAGAGGGAGGAGGGTCAGAGGGAGAAGCAGACTCCCTGCCGAGCAGGGAGCCCTATGCGGGACTCGATCCCGGGACTCCAGGATCATGACCTGAGCCGAAGGCAGTCGCTTAACCAACTGAGCCACCCAGGCGCCCAATCTTACATATTCTCACCACAAAAAAAAATGGTAATTATGTGATAAAGGTATGAGCTAACACTATGGTGGTAATCATTTTACAATACAAAAGTGTATCAAATCAACACATTGTACA
>NW_028041933.1:0-461 GCF_054177405.1 Leptonychotes weddellii
GGTACAAGGTCTCTCCCCTGAGAGCTACGGAGCTGTGGTCACCACCATGCTTGGGGAGAGTGGACAGAAGAGCCCCAGGGCCTCTGCAGCGCCCCCACAGGGACACACCCACAGCAGGGGCCAGGCTGTGCCCTCTCCCCTGACCTGGCAGTCCCAGCCCACCCCCTTCCATGCTGCTGCCCAGCAAAGCTTCCAGAAGTTCACCTCTGTTCACATTTCTCTCCTGCCCAAACCCTTTAATGGCTCCCACTGTCAACCAATTAAATATAAATTCTGGGCACTCAGGCCCGTTCATTAGCTTTTTTTTTTTTTTAAAGATTTTATTTATTTATTTGACAGAGAGACACAGCGAGAGAGGGAACACAAGCAGGGGGAGTGAGAGAGGGAGAAGCAGGCTTCCCGCGGAGCAGGGAGCCCGATGCGGGGCTCGATCCCAGGACCCTGGGATCATGACCTGAGCC
>NW_028041934.1:0-461 GCF_054177405.1 Leptonychotes weddellii
AAGAAAGTAAGTTACCAGATAGGCCTGAAGTCAGGAAGACCAGTTAGGAGGAAATGCCATTACCGTGGTTAGGAAGCCATGAGAGCCTGACCTGGGGTGGTGACTGGGGAGGGCTTAGAATAACAAGATGTTGAGGAGATAGAGGTTTTATTTGGTGGCTCATTGGCTACAAGGGTGAGGGAGAGAGAGAAGGAGAACCGGATTTGGGTCAGAGGTCAGAGTGCAGAGGGCAGGTCCTCTTGGTGAGTTGCTGCAAAGAGGGAGCATTTCCGCTGTCCAGGATGGCTCTTGCTCTCCACATCAAGGAAGTGTCTTTGACAAGGTTCTAGAAGCAGAACCTGAGACAGGGATTTCTTGGGCGAGGGTTCTCAGGAGAATGAGAGGGAGGGAAGACAGATGGAACAGGGGAAAATGTGAAGAAAATTGGTGGTCTCACCTGGAGACTAGCGTCAGCTGGATCC
>NW_028041935.1:0-9594 GCF_054177405.1 Leptonychotes weddellii
TTGTATCTTTGGGGTAAATACCCAGTAGTGCAATTGCTGGATCATATGGTAGCTCTATTTTCAACTTTTTGAGGAACCTCCATACAGTTTTCCAGAGTGGCTGCACCAGCTTGCATTCCCACCAACAGTGTAGGAGGGAAAAGGGAACCCTCTTACACTGTTGGTGGGAATGCAAGTTGGTACAACCACTTCGGAAAACAGCATGGAAGTTCCTCAAAAAATTAAAAATAGAGCTACCCTATGACCCAGCAATTGCACTCCTGGGTTTACCCCTAAGACACAGATGTAGTGAAAAGAAGGGCCCTATGCACCCCAGTGTTCATATCAGCAATGTCTGCAGTAGCCAAACTGTGAAAGAGCCGAGATTTCCTTCAACAGATGAATGGATAAAGAAGATGTGGTCCATATATACAATGGACTATTACTCAGCCATCAGAAAGGATGAAAGAGCATGTGGAGAAGAGGTGGACAGTAACCAGAATCAACAGTCAGAAACGTGAGTAGAAATATGAGTTAGAAACGTGAACCTTTCAGCCCAGCTGACCATGCAGAAGGTATGCAACGTCATGAGTGAGCCCATAGGAAAGCAGTAAAGGAACTACCCCACCAACCACAGAATTATGAGAAATAATAAACTGTTGTTTCAAGCATTGTGATATTTTGCTACACAACAATAGATAACTGATTAACTATACAGTTTTTATAATCTCTCTAATTGATCTATGGGCTGAACAGAATCTTCAGCTTCTTAGTGGTTTTCCTGAAAGCATTATTCACCTCTTTATTCCTTAGACTATAGACAATAGGGTTCAACATGGGGACTATTATTGTATAGAACATAGATGCCATTTGGTCATTGTCCATAGAATGACTAGAACTGGGTTGTAAGTACGTGAACATGACAGTCCCATAGAAGATGGTTACAGCAGTGAGGTGTGAGGCACAGGTGGAGAAAGCTTGCTTTCTTCCCTCAGCTGAGCACATCCTCAGGATGGCAATGAAGACGAACAGATAGGAGGTCAAGATAACTATAAGGGAAAAACAGACATTGAAAGCTGCTAAGATAAAGAGCACAATCTCATTTATATAGATATCAGAGCAGGAAAGAGCCAGAATTGGGTGGGTTATCACAGAAAAAGTGATGGACCACATTGGAATGGCAGAAGGAGAGGCAGAAGGTAAATCCAGTATGGATGGCAGATTCAACAAAGCCCCAGACATAGCAGCTTACTGCCAATTGAGCACACCAGCTGGTAGTCACAGTGGTGGTTTAATGTAAGGACTTACATACTGCTACATGCCGATCATAAGCCATGGCAGCTAACAGGAAACAGTCTACGTTGGCAAAAGCCACAAAGAACGTCTGAGCAACACATCCACCATAGGAGATGACTTTATCCCTTGTGAGAAACCCAGCCAGCACACTGGGGGTAACAGCTGAGGAGTAAGCACAGTCCACCAGAGAGAGGTTACTGAGGAAAATATACATGGAGTGTGGAGACGAGAGTCCAACAGAATCAACATGATCATCCCAAGATTTCCAATGAGGGTAGTGAGATAACTGAAAGTGAACGTTAGGGACTTGCAGTTCTGGGCTGTCAGTCAGTCCCAAGAGCCTAAACTCATTCACTTCGGTGCTGTTCTCCATAGATACTATTTTGAAATTATGGCTCACCTGTCAAAACCAGAAGGCAAAATGGATAAATTACTTATGCATGGAAAATGACTCAGAGCTCACCCAAGTCACCCATATGACATGAGTGCACGATGACACCATTACCAGCACAGGGTTCCCAGTAACCCAGAGACTGGCATCTTCCGACCTCCATCTTTCAATGTGTAAGGGTATATACATACTTGTCAGTTCCTGACCCCACTGAGATATTCCAAATTACCACTCAGTTATCTTCAAAATGGCTATTGCTTATTTTTATGTAGGTTGAAGGTTTCTGTGATCTTCATTTTATCGCCTTGGAAAAGCAACATAAATGTTCCTGGGCTTTAATTTCTTCATCTGAAAAAATTAAGTGGGGGCATTGTGTTTCCTACTTTTACTATATTACAAGATTCTTAGAGCAATTTTAAAAGGCACTTTGAAAACAACACAAGTATTTTCAGAGGCAGCATATCGTTATAGTGAAGAACATGGTCTCTGGGTGACCTATCTGCATTCAAATTCTGGCATTTCCACTTGCTAGCTGGTAACCCTGGGCAAGTCACAGCCTTTCTGTGCATCCGTTTAAAACAGAGGCGATGATATTAGTACTTCACAAGGCTGTTTGGAGAATTTAATGAGTTGATATGTTTGAATCACCCAAAATACTGCCTAATAGTGTGTAATAAATCATAAGTTGTATTATTATTATTTTTAAAGATTTTATTTATTCATTTGAGACACAGAGATACAGAGAGAGAGAGCATGAGCAGGGAGAGAGGCAGAGGGAGAGGGAGAAGCAGGCTCCCCGCTGAGGAAGGAGCCCGATGTGGGGCTCGATCCCAGGACCCCGGGATCATGACCTGAGCTGAAGGCAGATGCTTAACCAACTGAACAACCCAGGTGCCCCATTTCTTTCTTTTCTTTTAGAGAGAGAGAGAATATGGGCATGTGGGTGAGGGGGAGAGGGAGAGAGAGAATCCTAAGCAGGCTCCATGCTCAGTGTGGAGCTCAATGTGGGACTCGATCTTACGACCCTGAGATCAATGATCTGAAATCAAGAGTAGGATACTTAACCAACTGAGCCACTCAGGTGCCCCAAATGTGCCTCTTTCTTTTTTTTTTTTTAAAGATTTTATTTATTCATTTGAGACACAGAGATACAGAGAGAGAGCATGAGCAGGGGAGAGGCAGAGGGAGAGGGAGAAGCAGGCTCCCCGCTGAGCAGGGAGCCCGATGCGGGGCTCGATCCCAGGACACTGGGATCACGACCTGAGCCGAAGGCAGACGCTTAACCATCTGAGCCACCCAGGCGCCCCAAGTTGTACTATTATTAAATAAGTATTGTTATTATGAATAATATGTATTTAAGGTTGTTGAAAAAAATAACAAAAGAAAACCAACACAATTATTGGAACCATACTACTAAAGAAACTTATGTGGGTGAGTGACCGCATAACTTAAATTCAAATCTGTTTAAACAAACATACTGTTTTTAAAAATATTAACAACAAAAAACTGGGGGCCAAACATCAGGAATGATAACAGGTACAAAGGTTGAGATACTATCTTTCATGGCATGACTACTGCAAAAGGAATCTACTGAAGGTTATACCAATTATTTCAGCCAACTGTATAATTTCATCATAAAATAGCCTCCACAATTCTCAGAATCCAGGCTACATATCTGGCTAACCCAGATAAAGTCTTCCACAAAGAATCCCTTAATGCCAGAATTATTCAGGCCTGGCTCTCTTTCCCTCACACTCCACATGTAGTCCGTGAGAACATCTTGTTATCTCTACCTTCAAAATATAGCCTGAATTCATGTCCTTGTCACCACCTCCTGTATACCAGCTCTAAGCCACGGCATCACTTAGGCCATACGTGGTAAGAACGGAGTCCTGCAGTGGGTCACTGGAAAAGGTAAGAAGAGAAAATCTGAGGTGCATTGCAGATATGGGAGCTGAAAGACGGTGGGAGCCAAAGAGTACATACTGAAGATGCCAAAGTTTTGTCTTTTCAAGTAGATAGTGAGTGTGTCCCATAGGCCATGTCTTTTTAATGCTAACAACAATAAGATCAGTGGAGCTCCTGGGTGGCTCCAGTCGGTTGAGTGTCAGACTCTTGGTTCCGGCTCAGGTCATGATCCCAGGGTCGTGATCTCAGGAGCATGCTCTCGGGGTCATGAGATCAAGCCCTGCACCAGGCTCCACGCTCAGCATGGAATCTGCTTGAGATTCTCTCTCCCTCTCCCTCTGCCTCTCCCCCCTCCACTGCTCACGTGTGCTCTCTCTCACTCTCTCTCAAAATAAATAAATAGATCTTAAAAAAACAACAATGATATCAGCAATAATGGGTAGCCAGGCACTACTGCTACTTATTCACAGAAGTCTGAAACCTTTGATCCAGGGCCTCTGCAAAGCCTGTGTTAAGCTGCACGTGAGACTAGCTTTAATAACACAGTACCAGGTACTTCAGAATGTGCTTCATTAACAGGCTCAATAAACAGCTCATTCAGAGATTCACTCATTCATTCATGTATTCATTTATTCATCTTTTCACTCATTACCTCAACAAAGATGTACTGAGTGCTCACCAGTTTCTAAGTGCTCTCTTAAGTGCAGGGATGTTAAATGATGAGAAAAATACCATCTCTATTATTTGAGAAAAATAACCATTTTCCTAATCAATAAAGGTTGCTGTAATATCTGGACTCCAGCCGAGCAGTCTGGAAGCATGAGAATATTAAAACCTGGGATATAAAACTCTGAAAAATCCATGGGAAAGTGTTGCCCTTGTAACTTCACACAGCACATCTTCAAATACCACAATCTAACAGACCAGAGAACTGAGCTAAACGTTTACCTTGCCCTTCAAGGAAGATGACACAACTTCACTTATGATCTTCAAATTGCTAGTGCCACTCAAAAAGAAAGAAAATGTCCCATTGATCTCCTTGCTTAATGTCTGGTCACAAAGATTGAGGTTCTCTAGAGGCAGGAAGATATAAAGAAAAGGTAATGACTCTTCATGGAGCACTGGGTGTTATATGCAAACAATGAATCATAGAACACTACATCAAAAACTAATGATGTAATGTATCGTGATTAATATAACACAATAAAAAAAAGTAATTACTAGATGGGGATTATAAAATATTCTCCAACCTGTCACACAGAGATGCTGCCATGAGGAAAAACAGGAGAAAGTCTCTGAATGGACTCTACAGCACTGAGCCACTCCAAAAAAGAATCATCATACCCACCATGGACAACATTTCAGCCTGGGATTTTATCCCTGCTCATTTCACAGGCTCAGAGTAATATGTCTGTGAAATAAGGCCACTTAGTGAAATAGACAACCTTTTACATGAAGATTCACAAAAAGAACACCAAAGAGCCCATGGCACACAGACTGGTCCCTCCAAAGTGATGTTAAATAGAGTCATGTTGGGATGTTAGGAGCTAATGATGGGGAACCAGAGGGATTTATACATACATGAAATTCTCAGTGGAATAGATACCCAAGAGAGCAACCATAGCCTCTGAGTCCATTCACGTAGAGAAGAAGCAATTAGAGACCCAGCTTAGTTTGTTAAGGCATAACATTGATGTATTTACATGACTTGGGATTATTTCTTCTTGACAGTGCAGATATCTTCAGAAGAGATTCAGCATTAAATTTCCCAATGGCAATCAGACAGAATCATGAGAGAGGTCATGAAAACCAGGCTGGAGCATTAAGGAAGTTGTGTTGTCCCACAGCCACAAGACCCCCAAAAATTCATGTGAAGAAGGTTACAGGTTGTATAACCCCTCTACACTTCAGTTCCCTCATTTGTAAAATGAAGACAATGATAGTGCCTACTTCATACAGTTGTTACGAGAAGCTTATAAATTAACATTTATATGCTTTTAAAACAAAGCCAGGTACACAGTAAACTCTCACTAAACATTGTAAAAAATAATTGCAAAGTCTTACTTTTTTGTGAGAGAGCCTCCATTCATTTCTGAAAGTGTCCATTGTCTCTAAAAGAAATAATTTACCCCCTAGAAGCCTTAGGAGTCACCATGACTCAATTCCAAAGACCCTACCGCAGTGGGGTTGAGGTGTGTGTTAATAATTAGCAAACTGAGAAGTAAGAATTCAAGTGAGAAAAGAAGAATTCAAATACGAGTTACTTAAATTGACAAAGCAGGGAAACAAGAATTCAGCTATAGCATATTCAGTTTGCCCACTGACTTCCAGACTAAGCTGAACAACCCAGGGACTCAACAAAGAAATTCCAGATATAGGTCTATGTAGAAACTATAACAAGGCCACCAGGAGCTGAGATATGACATTTTTCTGGATGCCCTTTACCCAAACTCTTGGGTAAAGAGTTTGATAATTGCCCACTATTTGAAACGTGGTAGGAAACTGTACAGCACTGGGTTCACAAGTAGGAAACTGTACAACACTGTGTTCACAGGTTCACAAGAGAAGACTCCAGAGGGTGGCATGTGTGCAGATCCTGGTTCTGTCTAAACTCTCCTAGAACGTGGGGGAGTTAATTAATGTCCCTAAGCCTCAGTTTCCTCTTAAGTAAAATGGGAATTACAATAGTACCTATTTGTGAAGTTGCTGTGAAGATTAAATTAATTAAGATGTGTAAGCACTGAGAACATGGTCAATGTACTAGGAAGCAGTGTATTTGAGAGCAGTAATTATTATTATTATTATTATTGTTATTATTATTATTATTATTATTATTATGCTTACCATGCTCACAGCTCAGCAAGCATCAGAAGAACTTATCTCAGCCAAAGGAATGCAATTAATGCCATACAGAAGTTAGGTTAGTTAGAATTTATTTGCAATAAGTGTTATGGCGTATGACATTAGCAAGGGTCCAACAGTTGTGGTCATGGCAGCCGTCAATAGTAGTGTCCAAGGCAGAAACGGTGGATGTGCCAGAGGAATTGTATTAACAAAACTCTTTCAAGGGCTTTGTCTTGCCTGTGGTTCCTGCCTTCTGGCTTTCTTTGTTTAACACCAATTTTCTTAGCCTAAATTATCACATATTCCCTTTGGTTTTGGGAGCACCCCTTTAATCTTCTAATAAATTTCTTTTCTGCTTAAGTTAGCCAGAGTTGATTTCTGTTGTGTACACCAAGATCACCTCTCTCCCCCACCTTATCACCCACACCTATGTGATAGGCAGGGATGGTAACAGTGGAGGGAACCTAACCAGGAAAAGCAGATTGCCACCACCACTTTGCTCAAAGTCCTGAGGTGTCTTGTCTCACCTTTTAATTCCCAAATGGGCATGACTAGACTCCTTGACACGACATGCCAAACGTCAAGAATCTTAAGTTACAGATTTTATATCTTAAATATGGGAATGGCTGACATGTTTTTTTGTCCCTCCTTACTCATATCTTGGCCTACTTACTCATCAGTGTTGTATCACCTTTGTTCTAGCAGGGGAATATTCCAACTCAGTTGACTGGGAAAGAAAATTAAAAAAAAAAAAAGTGAAGGAAGTACATGTTCATGGATCAGTTTCTCAGGTTTCCAAATCCAGCAAAATGTAAATACAATTTATAATAGTTTCTTTTACTAAGCAAATGACAAACAAACAAGCCAAAGCATAGAGAGTATCCAAATCCTAACACCAGATAAGATAAATGCCTTACCACTAAGGAAACCTACAAGCAAACATTTCTCGTGAACATAGATACAAAAATCCTCAGCAAAATATTACCAAACCAAGTCCAGCAGTGTATAAAAAGGACTACACACAATGACTAAGTGGAAATTATTCCAGGTATGCAAGGCTGAGCCAACATTGCCAACATTTGAAAATCAGTCGATGTAATCGACCTTATCAATATACTAATAAAGAAAATTAAACGTGATCATATCATTTGCTGCCGAAAAAACAGTTGACAAAATCCAATATTGATTCATGATAAAAACTGTCGTTGAGGGCGCCTGGGTGGCTCAGTTGGTTAAGCGACTGCCTTCGGCTCAGGTCATGATCCTGGAGTCCTGGGATCGAGTCCGGCATTGGGCTCCCTGCTCAGCGGGGAGTCTGCTTCTCCCTCTGACCCTCCCCCGTCTCATGCTCTCTCTATGTCATTCTCTCTCTCAAATAAATAAATAAAAATCTTAAAAAAGAAAAAACTGTCATTGAGCTAGCACTAGAGGAAAAGAAGTCACACAGGAAGTGGGGGAGGCTGGAAAGAACAAAATTAGAGTCAGAAATATTTAGCTTATTACAGGTATGGATGGGCAGATATACAAATAAGCATAAATGTGTGTGTATGTATATTTCCTAGTTTTGTCTTCTAAGATTACCTGGAAATGACTGCCAAGTAGCAATGAGCCTATCCAGCTCCTAGATCTTATTTTCTAAATAGTATTCTCTAATAGATGGAAGCAGGGCTCTCTGGAGAAATAACTGATTCTAAGGCTGGAGAGGGTCAACGCACGATGAGTCTGAGTATCTCATAATGCTCCAATACAAAGAATTGTTCAAAACAGATGGGGGCATGTCAAAAGGAAATGAGACAAACTCAAAGAGTGCCCAACGACCAAATATGGAACAATTTGAGCAAATAACATAATATCTGGTTATAACCCAAAGTATACAATAAATGTGGGATCTCATACTGATATAAATAAATGACTGAAGAAATAAATAAATGGTGAAAAGAGACAGATTCTCCCTTCAGAAGAATTCTAAATCATTTATTTATATGTTCCCCTCTACTCCCAGAGGTGGACCTTAGTCCCCCGCTGCCTGGAGTCTAAGGTAGTCTTAGTGAGTTACTTACAAAAAATAGAATATAAAGAAGGGAGAACAATGCATCACACTGGACAATGTGGCAAAGCTATCTTGGCCAGGTAATCAAAGGCAATATCACACTACCAAGTCATGTTGTGAACATGTACCCCTGATACAACATGATGACAAGGGAACTTCTCGTTCCTAACAGAAAACTCATATCCCTATTTAACCATGACCCCCCAAAACCCAAACAACTGCAAATTGAAAGCCATTCTACAAAATATCTGACTAGTACCTCTCAAAACTGTCCAAGTCATGAGAGACAAGGAAAGACTGAGACACTGTTATAGGAAACCAAGGAGCCATAACAACTCAATTCCATGTTGTTCCTGAATTGTAGCCTGGAAGAGAAAAGGACGAAAAAAATGATAAAATCCAAGTAAAATCTAAAGTTTAGAGAACAGTAATGCTGAGGTTAGCTTCTAAGTTTTGACAAATAAACCATGTTAAAGTAACACATTAGTAATAGGGGAAAGTAGGGCAGGGGTATGTGGGAACTGACAGTAATATCTTTGTAAGTTTTTGAAAATTTAGAACATTCTAGAATTTAAAAAATATTTAAAGTGATAATAATGGTTCCAGGAGGAGAAACATCACCATTTCTATAGACGTTAGAGCCAGAAGGGAATGCATGCTAGTGTCCCACTGGTATATGATACTAGTGAGATAAACTAGTGGGACAAAAAAGCATGTCAGCCATTCCCATATTTAAGATACAAAATCTGTAGCTTAAGATTCTTGATGTTTGGCATATTGTGTCAAGGAGTCTAGTCATGCCCATTTGGGAATATCAGTTTATCTCATGCTAGTATCTACATGACTGCCTTAAGGCATTCAAGCACAGTGTTATAAATCTTGAGATGTTGAATACTTCTGATCGTATAGAGATAGAAAGAGAAGACACAGGTGCAAATATCCTTGGGTAGCTTTATTATAGCTAACAGGAGAACCAAAATCAACTGATAATTATTGTATCTCACACTAGGATACTGGATGCAGGTTATGTTTACATTCAATATAGAGTTTAGAATCATTGACGTTAATTGTACATTCCGCATATATGAAGTAATTTTCCAAATCGAATCAGATATTAAACTTTTAA
>NW_028041936.1:0-461 GCF_054177405.1 Leptonychotes weddellii
TTTTTTTTTTAAAGATTTTTTATTTATTTATTTGAGAGAGAGAGAATGAGAAAGAGAGCACATGAGAGGGAGGAGGGTCAGAGGGAGAAGCAGACTCCCCGCTGAGCAGGGAGCCCGATGCGGGACTCGATCCCGGGACTCCAGGATCATGACCTGAGCCGAAGGCAGTCGCTTAACCAACTGAGCCACCCAGGCGCCCTTATCAGTAATTTTTTTAAAAATGCTTTGTCACATGTGGAATCAGGCACCAGGCTTTATTCCGTGCAGATTTCTTCTAGCAAGTACCAGGCAGAACCTCGGGCTGTTTAATATGGAAATGATGTACAAATGCAGGCTGGATTTAGAAAGCACAAATCACATTCAATTTGGATTATTTTACTATTTTATATTACTTATTTAAATTTTTTTTTACTATTTTTGAAATTGTTACTACCTCATTTTTTTTTTCCTTTAAAAAAAAA
>NW_028041937.1:0-461 GCF_054177405.1 Leptonychotes weddellii
GGAAAGCCAGAAAGGCAGGAAGGAACATGCTCGTGGAATTTTAAACCATAGGAACTCCAAGGAGACCAGCTAGCGCTCATACAGGCCAATACACGATGCAAAAGTCGTAGTCAAAGGATGGAGAACAGTTACCTGAGATGAAGCAGAGACTGAGGCTGATCATAAGTATGGTCAGTGCGGCTCTATGGAGGGGACTTCTGTGCAGGTCAGTGGGCAGCTCTGAGAGGGTGCTGTCAGCTAAGAGCCAGGTGCGGGACACAACTCCTTGAACAGGTGTGACCCAAGGCGAGACAGAGACCCAGCTGCTCTGGGTAACGTGAAGCATCCCCACGTTACCCTGAAGTCTTAGGAGTCCGGTTTCAGCTTCAGCATCAGGAGTGTGGTCCATTCTGTGGGCCAGGTTCATTCCTCTGAGACCTAGGGCACCTGGCTGGGTTCCCAGCACATTCCCTTGAACGCCT
>NW_028041938.1:0-461 GCF_054177405.1 Leptonychotes weddellii
TGGCTCAGTTGGTTGAGCATTCAACTCTTGGTTTCGCCTCAGGTCATGATCTCAGTGTCATGAGATCGAGCCCCAAGCTGATTCTAACACACACACACTTAGACTCTAACATACATATATATTTACATATTTATATGTACAAAGGATGAGAATAGCCCAAAATTTTTTGAAAAAGAATAAAGTTAAAGGACTTACATAAACTTATTTCAAGACTTAAAGCTACATTTCTCAAGACAGTGAAGAGTGAAAATATACTATATATGACAACACTCTCATATTGTTATGGATATTTAAAGTATTTTAAATAGCTCTTGATTTTCATTTTTGTTTTTAGAGAGGGAGGAAGGGTAAGGGGCAGAGGAAGAGGGAGAGAGAGAATTTTAAGCAGGCTTCATACACAGCATGAAGTCCAATGTGGGGCTTGATCTCACAACCCTGAGATCATGACTTGAGCCAGAGTC
>NW_028041939.1:0-461 GCF_054177405.1 Leptonychotes weddellii
TATCCAAAATCTATAAAGAACTTCTTAAACTCAACACCCAAAGAACAAATGATCCAATCAAGAAATGGGCAGAAGACATGAACAGACATTTTTCCAAGGAAGATATCCAAATGGCCAACAGACACATGAAAAAGTGCTCAACATCGCTTGGCATCAGGGAAATCCAAATCAAAACCTCAATGAGATACCTCCTCACACCAGTCAGAATGGCTAAAATTAACAAGTCAGGAAATGACAGATGTTGGCGGGGATGAGGAGAAAGGGGGAACCCTCCTACACTGTTGGTGGGAATGCAAGCTGGTGCAGCCACTCTGGAAAACAGTATGGAGGTTCCTCAAACATTTGAAAATAGAGCTACCATACGACCCAGCAATTTGACTACTGGGTATTTACCCCAAAGATACAAATGTAGGGATCTGAAGTGGTATGTGCATCCTGATGTTTATAGCAGCAATGTCCAC
>NW_028041940.1:0-461 GCF_054177405.1 Leptonychotes weddellii
CCTTTGCTGCTGAGATAAAAGACCAAAAAACTAGGCAGGCAAAATAAAAATAACAGACACATGAAAAAATGCTCAACATCATTCATCATCAGGGAAATACAGATCAAAACCACAATGAGATATCCCCTCACACCTGTCTGAAGGGCTAAAATGAACAAGTCAGGAAACAACAAATGTTGACGGGGATGCGGAGAAAGGGGAACCCTCTTAACACTGTTGGTGGGAATGCAAGCTGGTGCAACCCCTCTGGAAAACAGTATGGAGGTGCCTCAAAAAGTTAAAAATAGGGGCGCCTGGGTGATTCAGTTCTTTGAGTGTCTGACTCTTGATTTCAGCTTAGGTCATGATCTCAGGGTTGTGAGATTGAGCCCCGCATTGGGCTCTGGGCTCAGTGTGGAGTCTGCTTGAGATTTTCTCTCTCCCTCTGCCCCTTCCTCTGCTTTTGCATACATTCTCTGTCT
>NW_028041941.1:0-461 GCF_054177405.1 Leptonychotes weddellii
AAAAAAAAAAAAGAAAAGAAAAGAAAGGCGGTAGTAGCAGTAGGGCTTGCGAGTGTTGAACGCTTTGTCTACACGTCAGTAAACACTTGAATGATCATCAAACAACAGGCAATAGAACGTGGTCCCTGACAAGAGAGACCAAGCAACATTAGGTCTATAAACAGAAGTGAATCATAATACTCTGGGAGGAAGTTACATGTCATCAGCATGTGGCTAATATTCATGTGGCTAATATTTTTTTTTTAAGACTTTATTTATTTGCGAGAGAGAGAATGAGAGACAGAGAGCATGAGAGGGAGGAGGGTCAGAGGGAGAAGCAGACTCCCTGCCGAGCAGGGAGCCCAATGTGGGACTCGATCCCGGGACTCCAGGATCATGACCTGAGCCGAAGGCAGTCGCTTAACCAACTGAGCCACCCAGGCGCCCTTCATGTGGCTAATATTAACAGTCAATACTTGCTA
>NW_028041942.1:0-461 GCF_054177405.1 Leptonychotes weddellii
TCTTTTCCTAGCGAGGTGTTGGGATTTAACCTCACAACTTTGTTCGAGTATACTATTTTTATTCTTTGAAAGCATATTAAAGGACTAGCTATTTGTAAAGATTCAAAATCAAAAGGAAAAATGATTTTATTTAATATTTTCTTGTTGTGCCTTTCATAGTAATAGTCAAAAGATTCTCTACCTTTACTATACTTTAAATTGTGATTGTATAGTATTGCACCGTATGATCCAGCATTGAGAGTAACTAGAATGATACATGCAAATGGCAGACACCCTATTGCCAAAATGGGCTATACCGAAGTTGGCAAACAAATTGGTAAAAACCTTGGCTATATAGATGCTCACACCTGTAAAGGCGGTGAAGATTTTAAATGGTTGGCTAAAGAGGGCTACCCTGAGATAACAGAGCTGCTACCACAGCGCACTGTTGTGCAATTTAACTCAACCTATATGGAGCTTAT
>NW_028041943.1:0-461 GCF_054177405.1 Leptonychotes weddellii
GAATTTTTAACTTCTTTTTTAAGGTGAGGGGTGTCTTCAGTCCTATCAAGAAGACTTTACAGGAATCTGTTTAGTGCAGCAACTGTACACAATTCCAGAGCCATCTTCTGTGTACCTCTATTTCTTTCTTTTTTTTTTTTAAAGATTTTATTTATTTATTTGAGAGAGAGAGAATGAGAGACAGAGAGCATGAGAGGGAGGAGGGTCAGAGGGAGAAGCAGACTCCCTGCTGAGCAGGGAGCCCAATGTGGGACTCGATCCTGGGACTCCAGGATCATGACCTGAGCCGAAGGCAGTCGCTTAACCAACTGAGCCACCCAGGCGCCCCATTTAATGCATTTTTATTTTACTATAGAAACTATTTTTAATGCTCTATGTATATTATTTTATTTAATCCTCAAAATGTTCTTGGTAGTTGCTTTGATTATACTAGTGACTTGTTGAGTAGACCAGGGGAAAGA
>NW_028041944.1:0-461 GCF_054177405.1 Leptonychotes weddellii
TCCATATTCATCGAGGATATTGGTCTGTAATTCTCCTTTTGGATGGGGTCTTTGTCTGGTTTTGGGATCAAGGTAATGGTGGCCTCATAAAATGAGTTTGGAAGTTTTCCTTCCATTTCTATTTTCTGGAACAGTTTCAGAAGAATAGGTATTAATTCTTCTTTAAATGTTTGTTAGAATTCCCCTGGGAAGCCATCTGACCCTGGGTTTTTGTTTGTTGGGAGATTTTTGATGATTGCTTCAATTTCCTTAGTGGTTATACGTTTGATCACGTTTTCTATTTCTTCCTGGTTCAGTTTTGGTAGTTTATACATCTCTAGGAATGCATCCATTTCTTTCAGATTATCTAATCTGCTGGCATATAGTTGCTCATAGTACGGTCTTATAATTGTTTGTATTTCTTTGCTGTTGGTTGTGAACTCTCCTCTTTCATTCAGGATTTTATTTATTTGGGTCCTTTC
>NW_028041945.1:0-461 GCF_054177405.1 Leptonychotes weddellii
TATCAGGGAGAGCATACACCAGAAGGCATGCGTTCGGTAGCTTTCGCTTTGGTTTGGCAAGATTACACTCAAACCTTATCAGATGATGTCGTTAATGAAGCCATGCAACGCGTAATAAATGCTTTAAATCAAAAATATGATGCTCTACTTAGAGACAGTTAGTTCATTTTAATGTATGCTTATCAAAGTAATAAGATTTATTTAATCTTATTACTTTATTGAAAGTTTTTAATTATGAGTTATTCATATTCCCTTGATTTTTTCGTTAAGTTAAATTAATCTCTTTTAAAAGAGTACCTAATCAGCAGGACGCTTAAAGGTGAATATATTGATTGTGGTCTATTTTTTGACCATTTAAAGGAATTAGACGATAAGGAAGCATCTATAATGGATAAACCTGAAACACTAACCAAAGCAGATATTATCGATCATTTGGTTGGTAAATTTGGATTTACTAGGCA